>NC_051219.1:9679403-9809403 GCF_015220715.1 Pygocentrus nattereri | reverse complement strand
TGAAAATAGTCATTTAAATACATTTAATTTTATACTAAAGTACAAAATTGTCTAATTAAATTCCTTAAACCCACATCATGTATTTTTTTAGGTTGAATTGACAAACCATTCTTTACAGTAGCTATGTTTACATGCAGCCTAATAATCTGTTAATAATCTGACTAATAGCTCAATCGGAATAGAATATGTCCATGTAAACACCTCAATCAGAATAGTCTAGTCTATTTGGAATACAGTTTCTATCCATTTGAACAACGTGGGTAATCCTAAAAATAGTTCATTAAATAGAAGAATAAGAGCCGTGTAAACACGAATCTGATTACATTCCTAGTCAGAAAGTTTAAGTCCATTCTGCGCATGTTCACTATGTCACCTCATAGCGAGAAGTGTTTAATGTACAACATGGCGGAGCTGAAACTGGTCTAAGTCTAGAAGACTAAGTTTATGCTCTGAGCTTTAAAAGACGGCGGTGGGACGGACGTCCAGCTCATGTGTCTCAGAACACGACGTCTTCTTCTCGGTCTTCTTTAATAAGGACATGTGAAGGACGTTTATCTGAGTCTGACATCATTTTAAAGCAATTAAAAACACAAGCACTGCTCACTGCTGCTCATCTCACTCTGACTGGACCTCATGTGATGTTCACTGTCATGGTAGGTTTTCTTTAAATGGTTCTCCACGCATACGCACCATTTGGATTGGATTACTTGTAGTGAGCATTTAAACTGAGATTTTCCATCAGATTGCTGGGCAGAGTGAAAATAAACACCTCAGACTTAATCCATAATTGGAATGTACTCAAATGGATTGGCAAAAATATTTGCATGTAAACACAGCTAGTGTAAAGTTTATAAGCTAGGAAAAAAGCATGGTTTACATAGTGCCCAAAGGTCAGAGAGCACCATGTCACTTATTTAATTTCTAAATAAAACAGTTTGTACAAGTAAACAAGATCGGTTCAGACAGGTTTTTCAGAAAAAATGAATATATTAATGTTTTAAGCTTAATTCAATGTTTTCAGCAGGCATACTAGACATGGTAATATAACATTTTCTGAAATTTATGCAACAATAAGATTAAATGGTACAATTATTATACAATCACAATACAACAGTAAAAACAATACAATTACTAGCAGCAAAAAACTGTATTATTAATAACATCATGTATTGTTGAAACATATTCCAAAATTGAAAAACATACTTCCACTATGCATTTTTAATGTTAAAAGTACTATGAAATATAAACATATCAGACATAGCAGCCGTCCTCTTCTTCAAACCAGAAATGTCACCGTAGACTCCTACAGCACCACTCTGGGAGGTGAGTGGGTGAATTTACATGTAGATGTGAGAACAGTTTTATTTTAATAGTTATATTTTTCATTTTGGATAAGGTGAACCCTTAAGGACATAGTAGTCACTGAAAACTGTCTTTGTTAATACGAAATGTTATTTGGCAATAAGATAAAGTTTACTTTGCTTAGTTTCTCTAATGTTGAATTACAGATATTTTAAGTGATATTAAAGCAGTAGAAGACAATGTTATAGTAGTGGAAAAGCATAGCTTTATTTTGTGGTGCAGCCACATGAAATGACGTAGATATGATTTGTTCTCTTTCTCTGTGGAGTTTACTTTACCAACACGATGTGGTTTATCAAATCAAATCAAATCAAATTTATTTGTATTTCGCTTTTTACAATGGATGTTGTCACAAAGCAGCTTTACAGAATTTCAGAAAAGACAAAGTTTCAACAGGACTGTAAGAATGTGCAGAAACCCCCCAGTGGGCAAGCCAGGGGCAACAGTGGCAAGGAAAAACTCCCTCAGAACTGAGGAAGAAACCTTGGGAGGAACCAGGCTCACCAAGGGGGACCCGTCCTCCTCTGGTCAAACTACCTACAAGTGATTATACTACTAATATTAACAGCAGTAATATTGGTATTAGGAATAACTAGGAGTCTATGAGAACATCATCGTAGGGTGGGCAGCTCATCCAAGGCAGGTGGGGGTAGCTGGGGCGTGGGCAGCTGGTCTGAAGTGGGTAGCAGGAGGGCTCGGCAGTCGGTCGTCCTTCAGTGTCCAGCCGGACATATGGGTGATTGTAAACTTGGAAAAAAAGCAGGTAAATGGAATTCGTTTTGTTCTATCCGTTTGTACATAAACAGGGGATGTAAACATTTCCAGAGTGTGGCTAACGACTCCGGCAGATCTGACTATGACAGCTTAACTAACAGGAGAGAACCAGAAGGACACACAGACACGGCAGCACTCTGAAACAGTTCGGCATCCCTCCACTCCACCGTCCACAAACCTGAGTGACCGTGTGCGAGCAGCGGGATGACAGCGCCAGCGTCTCAGTTTACTATAATTCCCTGTGTCCATGGACCCCTGGATCTGCTGCCTTTATCTAGGGGGGAACATTAGCTACCAAAAGCTAAACTGAACAAGTGAGTTTTCAGCCTAGTCTTAAAGATTGAGACTGTGTCTGAGTCCCGAACAGTTTCTGGAAGATCATTCCAGAGTTTGGGGGCTTTATAAGAAAAAGCTCTTCCCCCAGCTGAAACCTTCTGAATTCTGGGGACTATTAATAAGCCAGCACTCTGGGATCTGAGTGGTCGTGATGGCTCATAATGAGAAACAAGGTCTTGTAAGTACTCAGGAGCGAGACCATGTAGGGCTTTATAAGTCAATAAAAGGATTTTATAATCAATACGGAATTTAATAGGTAGCCAATGAAGTGATGATAGCACTGGACTAATAAGCTCAAATTTTCTAGTTTTAGTGGTTGCTTTAGAGTGTTGTTGACTCATCTCTGAACTTCTAGTATAGACTTCACAGCAGATTTGAAGCTTTTTGGTAGGGCATAAAAAACAAAGTAAGGATCAAACACGGGAAACACAAAGAACACAGCTCAGCACTTTGCAAAGTCTGAAACCAAACACTGAAGTATATGTAGAGGGGTTGTTATTAGTCCTGAGAACGAGCTACATGTATGCTTGTGAGTAGGAGGAGCCAGCTGGGGCTGGAGCTAGAGTAGACCAATCCCAGTTGGGAAATTCCATGTGGGGTATCTTTACATCCAAATGTTCTCCTTACACTGAAAAAAATGGCACTTTGAGAAATATGTATGCATAATAACTTGAAGCTATCAGTGTACTGGTTAATAACAGCCCATTTTTCCCATGAACATATTAAAATACAGAAACTCTGACTGGATTCTCCACAGTACACACAGCCCTGAATTTGGAAGTTGGCAGCATATGATGATAATATCTGCAGCCTGATTTGTTAGGCAAAGTCAGCTGGCAATGACTACAGAAAAGAATTTCTTCCACAAGGCAAATGTTGAAACATGGTTTGGTTGATTGCTTTGCCTGGAGCATGTGCGAGCTTTGATAGCAATGATGCAAATCGGTGAATGATATGAAAATGATCTGGTTGAACAATATGTTGTGTAAGGCGATATTACATAAAAGCATTGGCAATACATTGGCTCTACAGACCCAGCATCTCTATAGCAAGCCATTCCAAGAAACTGTGATGGACCAGCTCCTTAAACTGGTTTCAATCTAGAGCACTTGCAGTGTTTTCATATCCACTCTGGCCAGAGCAAAATCAGTCCATAGAATCAGCCATGTTTTCTCTCACTAAGTAAAAGATGAGTGATGCTTCCAGGCTCATTTAGAGCGCAATGTGGATCGGGAAGGACTTATTTATTGTTTAATCATTTTAGTGTTGACCTTAAGTAGTTTCTAGTTTTGCCTGGAACTACCAAGTCTCCCTTACAGTGTCTATTCTGCATTCTATCAACAAAAAGCCCTGTGTGCGTGATAGATATCGTGGGAATCTGATATCGTGAGAGATATCTTCAGTGGGATGGAACTCCCTCTGGCTAAAAGGTTGCTTCAACTGGTTTTCTCAGAAACTATTTCCATATTGATCAGTAGCTTCTGCACCCCCTCAAATTTCTTTCCAACTATAGGCTATATAAGGCTGGAGTTCTGCATGTTCTTCCTAGACATCTCCTAGAGTCTCATCTCCAACTGCGCTGACTTCAAAGACGACACGATGAGCAAGATTACTGTTTTCGAAGGTATCAACTTTAGTGGCAGGAGTAAAGAGTTCACCTCTTCTGTTTCCAACTTGGTAAAGGACAACTTCAATGACTGCATCTCCTCTCTGAGGGTGATTGGGAGTCCATGGGTGGCATATTCAGACGTCAACTTCAGAGGTTCTCAGTTTGCCTTTGAGGAGGGTGAATATGCCACCTTGGAGTGTGATAAGAGCATTTCTTCCCTAGAGATGGTGACGGAGGACCTGACAAATCCTCAGATAACACTTTATGAAGATGATAACTATGGAGGCAAGTCCCGCGTCTTCACCAGTGAAATCAATCTGGTCCACATCTCTTTCCATAATGTGGTGTCTTCTCACAAGGTGCAGAGAGGAGTGTGGGTACTTTATGAAAAAAGTAACAGAGGTGGTGCTCAGATGGTGGCCAGGCCTTCTCGTGATCTTCCTAATTATGGCTCGTTCAACAACAAAGTGTCTCATGTGCGCCCTCTGAAGCCTGGCGTAAGCACGGTGAAAGCAGAGATCAACTGGAAACAGAAACAAGAACGTGTCAGACCTGTTACGATTGACTCCATATGTGGTGTAAACCAAGGAGATCAAGAGAAAAGCTTCTCCAATGAGCTGTTTAAAGAGTATGAAGGCTTCATCACTGACAGCGTCACCTTTGACAGTTCTACGCAAATCCCCTTGGGAATGTCCTTTAATGTAGATGTAGGAGCAATGAAGGCAGACAAGAACTTCTCTTTGAGTGAAACCTTCACTGTGGAGAAAGGCAGCAGCAACACCAGAACTGAGAAGAAGAATATCAAAATCTCCCTGCCCACCAAAATATCTCCGCACACCAAGCTCACTGTAAATGTGGTGAGGAAAGAAGTGTTAACGAAGGCCTCAGTCCAGCTTACCATCATGAGAGGTTCCCTACTACCCATCGTGGAGTTTTGCGAGTACAAATGCCAATCTGGAAACTCCATCACCACCGAGTTAAAGGAGGAAAAAATCTAGTGTGCTCATTGGTGAGATACAGTAATTCCTCTAAACATACAAACAAAAAGTGGGGGGGGGGGCTATATTATAGAATATATGACCAGTTCTTTATCATTTTGTCATCAGAGTGTGGGGACCAAAACTAATGGCCTGCTTTTTCTTATTTCTAGGGAATATGCTTGGTGCTGGACCCTTTACACTGTCGCAGTGGATCTCAAGACTATCAAGGCACCCAGCTGAGAGCCAACTTTTACTTAACTTCTCTTCTCTAAGTGTCCTCCAGACTTTTAATTTCACTAAATTTCTCCAGCGTGAACTGCATGTTGCAACCAAAAGCAAGTCAAATTAAATAAAGAAGAAAAATATTCATTTAATTGTCTCTTGTCTTTTTTGCCATATGCACTTTACAGGATCTCAGCCTAGCAGTAAATGGAAAAGTTCTTCAGATGCTTTTAAGAAAGTCCTATATGATACTGCATGATTGCATTTGAATAAGAAACAACCTGTATGGTTTTGCTCAGAGCCCACAGTTGTATCTCACACAATACAATTAAAGAAAATGTATTGATGCTTATTTAATTGCACAGAATCGATCAGATTATATATATATATATATATATATATATATATATATATATATATATATATATATATATATATAAATATATTTAGATATTTAAAGTAGGACATGCCATATTGTGGAAGTTTTAGGTTTTGAATAAGTACCATCATTGTGTGACTTACAGAGTGCACATATATAGGGTGGGTTAGGTCATGCTGTTAGCCGTTCTTCTGAAGTAGCTTAGCTGAAAAACACCATAAAGCAGCAGGAAGAACAGCTCAATCAGCTCGCAGAGCATCTTTCAATTCTGCAAAATCCTCTAAAAACGTTCCTAGTCTAATCGTAATTTGTAGGAGGTGTCACCAGCCATTGTGCGAGTTATTGTGATAATGACATTTATCACATGAGTGATTGCTTCAGCTACATTTTCCAGTTTCTGCCTGCATAAAGAGTACCTACTTCAGGCCAGCTGATTGGAAAACTAATACCCTCTGATGTGCAGAACCACATTTCAAAAGGAGAACTTACAGACTCATCTGAGGAAGGCCTCCCTTGTCAACACAACTTTTAGGGTCAAGCCCTCATGTGAGCATTACTTTTGGACATGTAAGTGTTAATTGCCTCCTCAACTATTGGAGAAAAGTCCTTTCTTTGGCATTTTATGGAGAAGCCCCATACTTGTGAGTGGTTAGGGCTTTGAGCAGCTAATGAGACCTTCTACTCTGCTTCATATTGCCACACAGAATTTATTTAAGTGATGTGTAAGGTTCAACAGGTCTGGCAGTAATCATGCCTGGGTGTAGCAAGTGAGATTAAACCCAATAGTCAATTGAATGTGATTAACATGTTGATTTAATAGCTTAGGGGGCAGTTACTTTTAGGGTTGAAGACAACAGACGTCGTCACAGCGCAGATTCACGGAAAAGCCAGGACCAAGCCCCAGTGACCAAGCCTGGGGTGACAGTGACGAGGAAAATCTTACTCGGAGCAAGAGGAAGACGCTTTGAGGGGAACCCATCATCTTGTAGTCGACACTAGATAACAAAACAACAACACAAACAATAACAATATAGTTAGAGAATGGGACTTTGCCATGAATGTGCACCTAACTGACTAAGTAAGTAAGTAAATAAATAAATAAACCAGCCTGTCACTTTATAGAAGTGATAAACAATGACTACTGTCAGAGGCCTGTCAGAGTAACAATAAGAAACAGATCTGTGAAAACCAGTCACTTTTGCCAGTGAAAACCTGTGACTATCACAGGGGCAATCAGAGTTAAATCCATAAACACCAGTGACTACTGTTAGAATTATAATGATGATGTGTTTGTATAAATGTGAAAAGAGCTCCATGTGTTGTGAAGCAGGTGATATAGTGTCTGTTATGTTATTAACATATGATACATTTAATATCGTATATTGCAGCAGGTGGCTAATGTTTACTGTGGCTCATAAAAGGCCTGTATTTTCCACACATTCCACAAAAGCAGGAATGGCTTGGCTGAGGACTGCAGTCGCCTAAGCAGCTCTGCCCCCTGCTGCTAGCTTGGTCTAAGACATACATTGCATTTCCAAAAGTTTGTAGGCGCCTGATCATTCACTGCTTCTTCTGAAGTGAAGGGTGTTAATAGGGAGTTTGTCCCTGCTTTGCCACAGAAACTGATCTTCCGAGAAGGTTTTACACTACATCTTGGAACGTTGCTCTCAGGACTGCAAGAGATGCTGCAAGAGTGGAACAGATTACCCTCTAATGAGGAGGTGATTGTCAGGTCATATAAGTAACAGAACCCAAAAAGGAGACTGCAAACATAATTCCAAAAATTCCAGTCGAAATAAATCAAAGGAGGCCTGAATTTCATACTGAAGATGTGTTAATATTGTCAATACATTCCGTCAAAATGTAGTTCCACAACAAGTAAGTCGGTGCTATGCAAAGGACACAATTCCCCAGCTTGTTGTGTTCTAAGCATTTGTGCTGTATGAACCCAAAGACAGAGGAATATGTTGAGTAGCTGTAATTAGTCTTGAGAATGAGCCGCAGGGGTGTGTGTGTGTATGTGTGTGTGTGTGTGTGAGTAGGAGAAGCCAGGGGCTGGACCAGGAGACCAGGAATGGACATGTCCTGGCAGGAAAGTCCATGTCGTGTCTCTTCACGTCTGAATGTTCATCCTTCACTTACAAAATGTCACTTTGAACAACAGGAATAAAATCTCTCAAGTCATTGCATATCAATGAAATCTGCTTGCTCAGTGCAGCTCTTGCCAAAATAGCACATTTAAAGGTAAAAGCTGCACTGATGTGACATTTTTCTTGCGTGCACTGCACATTTTTTTTATAGATATACTTATAACTCAAGCCATTTTTCCCCTGAGCATATTCAAATAAGGACTGGATGCCCCACAATACTGAACCGTGATGTTTCCTTTTCTTTGCTTGAGCTTAACACCGATAGGGTGAAGTCTAGGTACAGTGTCAGATTGCAATGGCTGTGGAAAATCCACTCTTCAGCCATGGGAAAGTTCAAGAGAATGCTGTGATTGATGATTTTGCCTGGAGCAACTGCCAGCTTTGATAGCAAAGATACAAATCTGAACAAGAATGTTCTGGTTTTGAAATGGAAGGCTGTGTTATGGAAAACTGCATAACAGGAGAAGCAACATATTAATGCTATGGAAGCCAACGTCTCAACGGCAAGAAATTTTGTCGGCCTCAGACCTGTTTAAGTCTACCTTGCAGCATGTTGTTACGATGTAACGTAAACCCAGACGCTAGAGGGTGAGGGGTTACACGGTTTATTCGTCTACCTAGCAGCCAAGGCAACAAAAGGGGCAAAACACAAAGGAGCAGTCCAAGTTCAGTCCAAATGTCTGATAACCGACCCAAACAACCAGCAAAAGTACCAAAAAGGGAAAGGCAACAGACGTAGTCAAAAACACGGGTCCAAACGGTCAAAATCACGGTTAAACAAGAGAGAACAGGGAGAATCCGCTCAGCAAGTTTCAGAGAAAACAACACCTCGCACTGACTGATTGTCAAACCCAGGCTTTAGTACTCTGTGCTCTAATGAGACACAGTTGACATCAGTTAAAAGTCTGGGGACTGTGAGCACTGATAGGTCTGAGTCTGGAGTCACAGGCTCTCCCAGGGTATTCTAGGAGTTGGAGTTCAACTGATGCATCCAATGCGTGACATGTGCATATCCACATTGGCCAGAGCGAAGCATGATAGTTCGGTAGTTTGTTGAACCCACCATGTTTTCCTTCATGGTATACCAGGTGAATGAGGCTCATTGAGTGCACAGGCTCATTCAAAGCACAGCTCAGATTGGTAACCTCTTATTTTTGATTAGTTTAATCAGATTAATGACAAAACGTGACAGATGTGTGACATTACTATTCGTACATTTGCTTTATTTTTTTTTTTTAATTATTTATTTATTTAGGGCTTTTACATGCAGATTACAGCAGAGAAATATTACATTGTTAACTTAGAGGAGCAGATTAAATTTCAGAATTTTCCACATTTTTTGTTGACCTTAAATACGTAATGCTAGAAAGCTCCTATAGTGTCTCCTTTCTGGGTCTTTTCTGTCTATCAGTGGAAAGCCCTGAGAGCATGAGAGCTTGTTTCAACAAGTTTTCTCAGAAACTGCCTCCATACTAATCATTAGCATCCACACATCTCAAATTCCTTGCCTACCATGAAACCCTATATAAGGCAGGAGTTCTGCATGTTCTTCCCAGACTTACAGTCACATCTCTATCTGCGCTGACTTGAGAGACGACACCATGAACAAGATTATTGTTTATGAGCAAATTAATTTTGGAGGCATTGGAAAAGAGTTCACCTCTTCTGTTCCCAACTTAGTCATGGAGAACTTTAATGACTGCATCTCCTCTCTGAAGGTGATCGGGAATCCATGGGTGGTATACACAGACAGAAATTTCAGCGGGTCTCAGTTTGTCTATGAGGAGGGAGAATATCCCACTGTGGAGTTCAATGACAGGATTTCTTCACTAGAGGTGGTGACGGAGGACCTCACGTACCCTCAGATTACACTTTATGAGCATGATAAATTCAGAGGCAGGTCCCTCATCCTCACCACTGAAACCAATCTCGTCTATGGCTCTTTCCATGATGTGGCATCTTCTCACAAGGTGCAGAGAGGAGCGTGGGTCCTTTATGAGCACATTAACAGACAGGGAGCTCAGATGGTGGCCAGGGCTTCTCATGACCTTCCTAATTATGGCTGGTTCAATGACAGAGTGTCTCATGTGCGACCTCTGAAGCCTGGCAAATCCATCATAAAGGCAGAGATCCTCTGGGACAAGAAAGAAGAACATGTCAAATCCATTACGATCGACTCCATATGTGGTCTGAACAAAGGGGAACACGAGCAGAGCTTCTCCACTGAGCTGTTTAAAGAGTACACGGCCTCCGTCACCGACAACTTCAGCTTTAGCAATTCTACACAGATCTCCTGGGGAACGTCCTTTAGTGTAGATGTAGGAATGGTGAAAGGAGAGCAAAACTTCTCCTTCAGTAACACCTTCACTGTGGAGAGAGGTGGCAGCAACACCAGAACCGAGAGGAAGAGTACCCAAATCACCCTGCCCACCAAAATAGCTCCCCAGACCAAGCTCACTGTGAACGTGTTGAGGAAAGAAGTGGACGTAAAGGTCCCAGTCAAGCTGACCATCCAGACAGGTTATAACACCCATGTCGAGTTTGGAGAGTACAGGTGCCAATCTGGAAACTCCATCACCGCCGAGTTCAAGGAGGAAAAAATCTAATGCACTCGTGGGTAAGATACAGTGAAACATACAGGGTTGGTGTCAGGAGGCTGTAATCAGCAATACTAACATATAATGCATGTTTTCCACAATAGAGAGAACTTACATGTATGATAAATAAATGGAGACGAGGCATTTTCCCCCTGTAATCTCCTAAGTTTGCACCACTGTGATCAACACATATATATTAAAATGGTATTAATAAATCTGTATCTAATGACCAATGCATAATCATTTTGTTATGAATAATGAGTGGAGATCAAAGCTCATGTCTTTCTGTCTCTTGTTTCCAGTGAATCTTGCTGATGCTGGACACTGTCCATGGCTCTCGAGGGTCTTTGGTTATCCACCTCAGAATCTACGTGATTGCCATTGAAATCTGAAGATTTACCTCTCTTCTCTCCTCTAGAGAGAGAGAGAGACCTTTAATTGTCCCTAAATGCTTCATCAATATGATTAATCAAAGGAGAGCAATTATGGATTCTTGTGATTTATTTTGGAACCAATAAATAAAAATACCAATCAAATAAATGCAAAGTTGTACCAAACAAATGTCTTCTGTCTTCTTTGGCACAAGCAAAAGGAAAAGGTACTAAGCTGCTTATAACACCGTCCTACATGACGACGGTGTTTGCTGAGAACCAGTTTCTAAAGTTTCATTTCCCACAAGCTTAATCAGAAGTGTGTGAGGTAGCATGTTACTTTATACGTCCGTAGTAAGTGGTGAATGACACAGTAATATTATAGATATAACCTAGAATTTACACGCTTATTTTTTTAGATATGAATAAATAAAATGTTCATAATTGTGGCAGAAACTAGTTGGTAATGAAAGAGAAAAACAATGTTATATAAAAGTTTATTTTCCTGTAAAAAATTCTGTTAGTATATGATCTAGTAAAGGAATGTTATATTACATCATATTATATTAGATTGCTGACGTCGTGAAAAAACCTTGTATCTCCGCTTTTGTCGTTTTTTTTCAGTTGTTGACATGATTAGAAAATGTCTGTTACCCTTTACATTGTATGTAACTTTCATGACGAATGAACCAAAAAAAAAAAACGGCCCTAAACGAATTGAAAAGTCTGGTTCCATTGACTTCCATTAAAAGTAGGTTTTTGCTTTCTCCTGTAAAGTTATCATTTTGGAGATACAAGGTTTTCTTCCGACAACAGCGATACATCTTTTATTACCTGTACACAATATTTAAATCATGTCAGAAAACTAGCCATCATTTAAAGTACAACTTATTACTATAATATTAGCACATCAATGGCCACTCTGTAAAACTGTGGGTTCTCCTCTATTCTCCTCTCTGTTCTCTCTTCTCCTCTATACTTATCTCCTCTATTCCCACCCCCACCCCTGCTCCCAGTTTTCTCAATGGCAGTGCAGAACAGCTGGGGTGAAACGTGAACTTTACCTTTTATGGTTCAGGGCAAGTTAAACCCCAGGGCTGGTAGGAACCCCTGGAATTTGTACTGAAACAAGTAGAGGCAGATCAGGACTCATCCTATACAGCTTGAGCAGCAGTGAATGTAAAGGAGAGAACAGACTCCTGTCAGAACACTTCAGTTCCACTTTTCAGACCACCTTATATCAGCATCATATCTCCTCAGTCAACATTGCCCCAAACTTTTAATCATTTCAGGTTTTAAGGTATTTCAGACATCACCCCAGGAAACCCACGAAGACACAGGGAAAACATGCAAATGCCACAGAGAGAGGACCCCGGGGAACCAATCCCAGACCCTCCTCGCTGTGAGGCGACAGTGCTACCCACCGCGCCGCCCACTGTTTGGGTTTCCTCCGGGTTCTCCGGTTTCCTCCCACTGTCCAAAGACATGCAGTCAGGCCGATAGGACATGCTAAATTGCCCCTAGGTGTGAATGTGTGAGTGACTGTGTCTATCTGCCCTGCAATGGACTGGCGACCTGTCCAGGGTGTATCCTGCCTTCTGCCCGATGACCACTGGGATAGGCTCCAGCCATCTTTATTAGCAGGATTCTGACATGACAAATCACCAATAATCTGCCATAAGTTGGTCGGTTCACTTAGAATGCCTAGCATTAGGTGGTATGATAGGCGGAGTTTTAAAAAATGATGTTATTCAAAAATTAAGACATATCACATGTTCATTCCAAATGAACATGGATAAATACACACGTTCCACCCAATTTATATCTGTTTTGCAGGGCTGTGAATGTTGGTGTGGGATCATTGATAGGTGGCACTACCAGAAAACATTCATCAATCATTCCCTAGATAACTTTATTTATTATCTAATGCCACCAGTGGACCTACAGGAGTCTTTTGCATTATATATGTAATGTTGATGATGGTACCATAGCAGTTAAATGGTGAAGGGACACATGCATGATTTTAAAGGGGTGAGCGAGGTGGCCAAGGCCTTTCCTGAAATTTGAGTGATGCCCCCAAAAGTGTAATAACACGACTTAATGCCAATCTGACATTAACGCTGACAAATGCAACCTTCATTACAAATGACATCTATAGGAATAAGTGTTTATAAATGTTTATGTAGGTTTGCATCAGTTGTCATGACGGGCTTACGTAGGTGTCATGTGCCCTTTGAACACTGCTCTACAGAAAGATTTTACACAGTACCTTCAGTAACCACAAGAGGCAGTCCAGAGAAAATGCACACTCATTTATTTTTGTAGCTGTTACCTCTTAAAAAAGTCACATGAAAGGTCAAGCCAGTCTAATCATAAAGAAATTATTTCAGAAATTACTTAAGCCAACGAGGACAGGAGACTTCACACTTCTAGACCTCTGAAGATGTAAATCATTCTGTTTTGTCATGCACAGATAAGGAACTTTGGACATAATACAAATAATAAAAAAAAGAAAAACAAACAAAAAACACTTTGAAATACCAGCAACAGCTACTCAAACTCAACTCAACAGCAACAGCTACTCAAACTCAGACTGTTACTGCCAAAGGAACTTAAACATCGCATTTGACAAAGCTTGCTGGTTTTGTTATACGTCAGTTCAGTGCACAGCAATGTTAACTTGCATGTAGCACCATTCGTATTTGGTCTCCTAATCAATCTTTTAGAATTCAGAAGTTCCAGTGATAACTGGAGGAAAAATGTCCTTATAGTAAAACATATGACTTTGGAACATTTAACACCAGGTGTGATTTTTATCATAGAGAAAACCAGCTTAGACCTGGAGTTCCTAATATGGTCATGACACCAACTACAGAATAAAGACATCTTCAGAGGTTTGTTACTGTGCTTCATTACTACTTGGTATAGCAGAATTGAAATCATTTGAAAAGACCACACACACAGATGTTATCCTTATTCTTATGCTTACAGTATTAAGATGCATCACAGAAGCAATGAAAGTCAGGAAGCCAGAAGTTTGAATAAAAAAGAGAATCTTAAACATTCTCATGTTGATCTCAAGTGATGTTGAGACTGCTGGGTGATGTCCTGGTGAGGCACAGTGACAGTGTAAAGGGTTTGACACCAGCAGGGGTCCCTAGAAACAAGAGGAATCAATGAGGAATCAAAAAAAATGTGCTCTGATGTCTGCATTGCCTAAATGACTAATCAATACTTTAACCAGTGTTTCACAGAATAAGGACCAAAACAAGACTTTAGTAGTGCAAACACCAAACATTAAATTAAGGCCATGCTGTTTGTTTGTGTTCTGTATCTTACCACACTAGATTTTGTCCTCCTTGTACTCGGTGGTGATGGAGTTGCCAGACTGGCACCGGTACTCTCCAAATTCTTCCCTGCTGTGGGAACCAGTGGTGATGGTCAGCTTGACAGGGACCTTCACATCTAACTCCTTCCTCACCACGTTCACAGTAAGCTTGGAGCGGGGAGGGATAGTCGCCGGCAGGGAGATCTGGACACACTTCTTCTCGGTTCTGGTGTTGCTGCTCCCTTTCTCCACAGTGAAGGTATTACTCAAAGAGAGGTTATTGCTCCCCTTCATCATTTCTACATTCACGCTAAAGGATGTTCCCATGGTGATCTCTGTTGCATTGCTAAAGCTAAAGTTGTCAGTGACGGAGCCCTCATACTCTCTGCACAGCTCAGTGGAGAATCTTTGTTCACTTTCTCCATGGTTCAGGCCACATATGGAGTCAAGGATAACTGATTTTACATTTTCTTCCTTCTTGTCCCAGAGAACCTCAGCTGTAATGGTGGGCTTTCCTGGCTTGAGAGGGCACACATGAGACAGTTGGTCATTGAACCCGCCATAGTTTGGAACATCACGAGAAGCTCTGGCCACTATCTTTGCCCCATGTCTGTCAACATGCTCGTACAGAACCCAGGCTCCTCTTTGCACCTTGTGAGAAGATGCTATATCATTAAAAGAGCCATGGCACAGGTTGGTCTCATTCTTCAGCACAATACTTCTTCCCTGATAGTCCACATGTTCATAAAGTGTTATCTGAGGATCCGTCAGGTCCTCCGTCACCATCTCCAGAGAGGAAATGCTGTCATTGTGCTCCACTCTGGCATATTCACCCTCTTCATAGACTTCCTGGGTACCACTGAAATTGACACCTGAGTATGTCACCCATGGATTCCCAATCACCTTCAGAGAGGAGATGCAGTCATTAAAATTCTCCTGAACTAAGTTGGAGACAGAGGAGGTGAACTCTCTGCTAATGCCCTCAAAGTTAAAATGCTCATAGATGATGATCTTGCTCATGGTGTCTGGAGGAGACCGTTTCCCTGAAGTCTGTGCAGAAGAAGAGGATAGTGAGCTCATAGAGACTGTGCAGGGCTCTTATACCTGCTGTTTGAGAGCACATGATACATGTGTAGGTGGAGTCAGAGGCTCATACTGCCAATTACCAATTAAGGTAAAGACTGAATCTTGTTCAGAGCCAACAGGCTTAAGATGCCTCATCATTTATTCCCAGTAAGCAGATATGTGCATTCTATGGTGTGCTGCAACTGGCATGATGCTTCTTTACTGACATGAAACAATGCCTACCGGTGTGAATAAGTGAAGATTAAAAGTTAAACAAATATCACAAATGTGTTTGTAGTTTATTAGGTTAATCTCACATTGAGAATTCTAACATTTATCATAGTAGAAGTATACACAATAGAAATGTATCATTATTATTTTTAATTAATGGCAATAATTAATGGCACCCCTAGAGATTGTTAAAAGTTGTATTTTTAATGATATTGTTGCTGTTTGCTGCAGATGACAGGTGTCCTTTGGATAGACCTGAGCTCCACCTTCACAAAGTGTTGGATTGGTTTCTAAACTTCACTCTTGGTTTGTTCCCCACCTACTAAGTCTGCATTCCCACCCATATTTAGCCTAAAAGTTCTGAATGTTGTCCCCAGTAACGTGTTACGTCTGGGCTTGTGTAAGAGTGAGAGAGTCGCAGACGTACGCAGATGGGAAATCAGCGTGGTAAATAAACGGCACGACTATCGAATGACAAAAGAGTAAAACAGAATCGTAATCCCAGTCTGAGCAAAGGTAAGAAAAGGTATATATCCAAAAACGTCAGCAGAGCAATGCGAAAGTCCAAACACGAGAAAACCAACGGCACAATCAAAAACGCTCAGGAGGGTTCAGCGGAACAATACTTCGCATTGTAGTAGTGCTAAATCTGGGCTGTCGTGGGCTTACCCTAATGGGCTGTTTGTAAAGCAAGATTTCTTGTGTATCTAGCTTACTTTAACCCATGTGATATATGACCACACAATTTTTACATTTCTAGTATTTCTAGGGTATTTTCTCTTATTATTCAATATTCATTATTATTTATGGCACTTCTAATGCAAACACTGACATCTGGACAATCAGGCAACATATGGTTAAAAATATGTGGACACCTAATTATTGATTTTAGGTGTTTCAGCCACACCCATTGGTAACAGGTGTATAAAATCAAGCACATAGTCGTGCAGTCTCCATAGACAAATGTGGGCAGTAGAATGAATTATAATGACTTTGAATGTGTCACTGTCATAGGATGCCACCTTCGCCACATGAAATGTCCATCTTGCCGGATATCCTGATATCCTATATGTCTGATCAATTGTAAGCAAAACAATGTCCATGAATAATTTAAGTTCATTGTTGTGTGTGTGGTTTTTTTTTTTTTTAGTTTTTGTTTTTTTTAGTTAGTGTTTGCTAAAAATGTAGAGTTATGGGGCTTTAACGCATCTACTTTGTCATTGTGTGAAATTGCACATTAAGGCTTACCCTTAGTTGCTAGATACATAGTTTACACTCAGCCATGAAAACAGAGGCCTATTGGTCGATCATTCCACAGGCTGTAAGAAGCGATTCTTTAAGTTCAACAGTAAAATGCTCTTTGCACTTTCTCTGAACTTAGAAAACCTACTCGAGGTCAGTGGGGACTTGTTTTTGGACTGGGAGTTACACATGATGTAGCCCTAATAGTATATAGTATTTCCTCTGACACACACACACACACACACACACACACACACACACACACACACACAGCATTCCAATACAACAAAGGAGGCCCTGAAATGTAAAGTAGCTGAAATCCTATCAAGCAAAAATAGGAAGCCATTCGTTTTCAAAACTGCAGCAACTGGTCTCCTCAGTTGCCAAACACTTACAGGGTGTTGGTAAAAGAGAAAGTAATGCAACACAGTGGGAAACATTCCCTCGTCCCAACTTTTTTCAAACGTGTTGCTGGCATCAAATTCCAAATGGGCATATATTTTTCAAAAAACAAAATTTCTTCATTTCAGTATTTTATAGGGTGTCTTCTGTCTTGTCTGTGTACTATTTCTGAATAAATACAGGGTTTACATGATTTGCATTCTTTTTTTATTTACGTCTTGCACAGCGTCTCAACTTTTTTGGAAAAGGGGCTGTAGTTTGTCTGAGCAATATGCTTGCACATATCCACATTTGTAGTGCCGGCTCAGCTACTCCTACTTTAAACGGGTAGTAAAAGTGCAATACAGAAGCCTCTAATAAGCCTTTTACTGCTAATAAACTGAGAGAATTAACACAAAATCTGCTTCTTCTTATAGATTTAGTCGGAAGATCTTCACCGCTCTTCAGAATAACAGAATCACATGTTTTGTTGGTCTTCTACAACATGGGGATATAAAGCAGAACTTTAGGGCTTTGGGCTTTTGTTTGATATTTACTTTTAAGATAGTAACCAACATCCAGTCCCACCGTTTACTGCAAGTTACCAAAGACACCTCTGTGCTTTTGGGCAGCCACTGCACCCTGAAATGCACTTTCATGCTCTGTGAACCGTTTCTGCATGTTTATCACCTTGACCACAATCAAGCCTTCATCTTTGTTGTTGTCATTCTGTGGCTGTGGGTCACCTACATATTTTCAAGGTAATGACTGAAATCAACAGCGTAGGAGGAAGGTGTGAAAGAAAGGGGGATAAGGTGTTGGCAAATTTCATGAGGGATGGACTAAAATAAATGGCTCAATGTTTTCAAAAAGTCTGGTTTCATTAAAAGTAAGTTGCAGCAGCACAAAGTACAGCATTGTAATGGAAATGGGATCCTCCTTACCAGTTAAAGACACACTACCCTTAAAAATAAATTCACCATGCACAGAATCAATTTCCTGGTGAGTCAAGCCCAACAGAGTTTGAGAAACATGCACAAAACCTGCTCCTTTTTGGTGCTTGTCCTTTAGACTGATTTTTTCTCCTTCAGTGCTGGACAGCCAACGATAAGATGACCGAATTCATGACAATAAAAACGGACGATGGTTTAGATTTTCTCGAATTCCTAAGATATTTCTCTGTATTAGTCTGAGATGTTTATCGATGCAAAGGCAAAGCGAAAGTACTTTTGAGTGAACATGAATGTGTCAGCACACTCTGCAGCCAGTGCCACAGCAGTGACTATTAGTTCATTCAAATGCACCACAAACTTCTCCGGTAATGAATTTTTAAAATATTCTGGTAAAATAAGTTCAAGCTGCTTAAAATTAGTCACCTTTCTGGACGGACACCATTTATTGAAAAGCGTACCCTTCTCACGGGCAAACTCAAAAGTCTAATCGGTAGATTTTAAATGACTACAGCGTTTTTGGCGATAAGCCTCAGGAACCATTTCATAAGCCTTTAAAATAGTGGCTTTTAGTGAATCGTAAATTTAAAAAAATAATATTTATTTACTGTAATCTCCTGTCTTGTCTCAACAGACCACAATCGAAGCCCAAGAGTGAAAAAACACTCAGCTACTTCCACGTTAAACAGGTATTAAAACTACAGTACAAAACATCTAATAAACCTTATACTGCTAATAAACTGAGAGAATATACACCATATATGCTTGTCTTCCCGCAGCCTTGGTCAGAGATCGCCAACTCTTTTCAGAATAACAGACGTCCTTCACATGTTTTGTTGGTCTTATACAACATGGGGCTTTGAAACACAACTTTGGGGCTTTGGGCTTTTGTTTGATATTTACTTTTAACAAAGTAACGAACATCCAGTCCCACCGTTTACTGCAAGTTACCTTAGACACCTCTGTGCTTTTGGGAAGTCACTGCACATAGACATGGTGTCAACACCTTTATTGCCATCATTGCAGCACCTTGACCACAATCAAGCCTTTATCTATGTTGTCAGACTTCTGTGGAAGTAATGGCGACTTAATAATGTGAGAAGAATGGATGCTGTGGCTGTGGGTCACCTACATACTTTCAAAGTAATGACTGAAAACAAGAGTGTAAGAGGACGGTGTGAAAGAAAGGGGGCTTTAATGTTGGGGGGTCAGGAATTTATCTGAGAAGGTCTGTGCTTTAATCTCAGCACCAATTTAATAACAATTTAGAATGACTTTTTCATTTTCCTCATTTTGGCTCAGTCTGTTGGAACAAAACCTTATATCTCAATTTAATTCTTTTTTTCTTTTAGTTTTTGGCATGATTTTGGCATGATGATTGGCAATGCGTGTAAATTTCATAAAGAATGGACTGCTGAAATAAATGGCTCAAAATGACTTGGAAAAAAAGTCTGGTCCGTTGGTTTACATTACAAGTAAAGTAAGCTGCAGCAGCACAAAGTACAGTAAAGAGCAAAAAAGGAGCAAAACAAGAGCAGTGACTTATAGCTTCATTGGCCATCCATCCATCCCCCAAGCCGCTTCTCCATCAGCGTCGCAGGTATCCCAGCAGTCCTCGGGCGGAAGGCAGGATACACCCTGGACAGGTCGCCAGTCCATCGCAGAGCAGACAGACAGACACAGTCACTCACATCTAGGGACAATTTAGCACGTCCAATTGGCCTGACTGCATGTCTTTGGACTGTGGGAGGAAACCGGAGAACCCGGAGGAAACCCACGCAGACACGGGGAGAACATGCAAACTCCACACAGAGAGGACCCCGGTCACCCGGCCGGGGAATCGAACCCAGGCCCTCCTCGCTGTGAGGTGACAGCGCTACCCACCGTACCGCCTGAATGCATATTCACAGTGTCTATTCTCAGTGTCTATTCTCAGTGCCACTTCTCAATCCCTATTCTCAAAGCCTATTCTCACTGTCTATTCTCAATGCCTATTCTCACTGTCTATTCTCAATGACTATTCTCAGTGCCTATTCTCACTGTCTATTCTCACTGTCTATTCTCAATGCCTATTCTCACTGTCTATTCTCAATGACTATTCTCAGTGCCTTTTCTCAATGTCTATTCTCAGTGCCTATTCTCACTGTCTATTCTCAATGACTATTCTCAGTGCCTTTTCTCAATGTCTATTCTCAATGACTATTCTCAGTGCCTTTTCTCAATGTCTATTCTCAGTGCCTATTCTCACTGTCTATTCTCAATGCCTATTCTCACTGTCTATTCTCAATGCCTATTCTCAGTGCCTTTTCTCAATGTCTATTCTCAGTGCCTATTCTCAATGTCTATTCTCAATGTCTATTCTCAATGCCTATTCTCACTGTCTATTCTCAATGACTATTCTCAGTGCCTTTTCTCAATGTCTATTCTCAGTGCCTATTCTCACTGTCTATTCTCAATGTCTATTCTCAGTGCCTATTCTCACTGTCTATTCTCAATGACTATTCTCAGTGCCTTTTCTCAATGTCTATTCTCAGTGCCTATTCTCACTGTCTATTCTCAATGCCTATTCTCACTGTCTATTCTCAATGCCTATTCTCAGTGCCTTTTCTCAATGTCTATTCTCAGTGCCTATTCTCAATGTCTATTCTCAATGTCTATTCTCAATGCCTATTCTCAATATCTATTCTCAGTGCCTATTCTCAAAGCCTATTCTCAATGCCTATTCTCACTGTCTATTCTCAATGTCTATTCTCAATGCCTATTCTCAATATCTATTCTCAGTGCCTATTCTCAAAGCCTATTCTCAATGCCTATTCTCAATATCTATTCTCAGTGCCTATTCTCAAAGCCTATTCTCAATGCCTATTCTCAGTGCCCCACGACCCTGACGGAGAAGCGGCTTGGGAAATGGATGGATGGATGTTCTCAGTGCCTATTCTCAATGTCTATTCTCAGTGTTGTCAGTGCCTATTCTCCAGCTGCAGTGTTACTTTGTGCTGAGTCTGGAATGCTTTTCCTCTCTGCTCGTGCAGGCTGTGTGAGGCCTGGGCGACTCTTTAACTGGATCTAATATGAGGGGCAACATCAAAAGAAGCTACAGTAAGAGTGAAACAGGCCTTAATCACTTCGGCCTGTGAAAATGTGTATCTTTTCTTGCTTCTCTCCCTGCAGCATTTTGATGTCGTTTGCTCTGGGGTGCATAATTTCCGTTGAACAGGCGGTGTGAAACATTCTCACTTTCACTTTTCAACTTGGAAACACTAAACACAACTGCAGTCATATTTAATTCATTTGAATATTTACCTTCCAAAGCTCTGTGATTCATGCTGCCATATTACTGCACATACAAACATCACTGACTGGATTCCTATTGACGATGTCTTCACCTGTGCTGTTCCACTGTTTAGGACGACTTCAGTGATACGATTCAGAGTGCGTGGCGAACACTCCAGCTCTGGAATGATGGCAAAACTCTCTCAGTGAAGTGGTGTGCAGGTGTGTTTTGGTCACTTTCCCACTGTCCCAGTCCAGCTGTGATAAAGTCCTAAAGCCCAAATATCCCAAAAGGTAAAGCTCTCTCAGTGAAAGAGTGATGTGCCATATACAGCAAATTTAAATATAAAAACACACAAACTGTTATGTAAACAGTTGTACTTTTAAAACTGTTCTATTGAACCTACACTGGGGTTATCCAACAGTTCTAGCTGTGGGCCTTTATTGACTTTTAAAAGGTTAGTGAACGTCCAGTCACACAGTTTACGACAAGTTGTCAAAAACACCTCTGTGCTGCCAGGAAAGCAGGTATTACGCTCTAATATGCACGTAGACATGGTGGTAAAACCTTATGACCTTATTAGTTCTGCATATGTAACACCTTATCCACAAACAACACTGATGTGGTGGTGTGTTAGTGGGTGTTGCGCTGGTCTGAGTGGTCTGAGTTTTTAAACACCTCAGTGTCGCTGCTGGACTGAGAATCGTCCACCAACCAAAAATATGCAGTCAACAGTGTCCTGTGGGCAGCGTCCTGTGACCACTGATGAAGGACTAGAGGATGACCAACACAAACTGTGCAGCAGCAGATGAGCTACTGTCTCTGACTTTACATCTACAAGGCAGACCAGCAGGGCAAGAGTGTCTAATAGAGCGGACAGTGAGTGGACACAGTGTTTAAAAGCTCCTTTCAGAGGGCTTGAAAGACGTTTTGGTGATTTTTTGGGGTGACTATAGACTATAGATCTGAGGTAAATGTAAAATTGGGTGAATTTGATTTTTCAGAATTGTTTTCCTTTAATGTTTAGGTTTTTTCACAATTCAATTCAAACTCCAAACCCCAAATGAAGTCTGTTTATTTTAATGATAAGTCAAATCTATATTTGTATTTCAAATCTATAATCTGTATTTCAGGCTTGTGTCTGCGATACATAACGCCAGCTCACTGTACTGGAGAATCTCCTGCATGAACTTCCGGTTGGAAAGGTGTTTCACAATACTGGTCAAAAATGATCCATTTTAATGCTATTTCACTCATGAATTCAGTGTTTCTGTGCTATATCCTTTCAGATCAGTTCACTTCATCATTTCATCGTTTAATATGCCAAGTGTTCGTTGGATATCTTTTTTTTTGATCACCACAAATCATTTCCACTCTTCTTCTCTTGCTTGTATTACTCCATCGTGTTAATAAGTGTGATAAGAATAAACACATCATAGGAACAGTGTTGTTAACATGATTATTTTAGCAGGGAATTAGCCAAACAGTAATTTAACACTTGAAATATGTTCCTTTTTCACTTCAAACATCACACAACATATCGCCGTTAACCGATAACACTGACATTGAACTGTAGTGAAACAGTAGTGAACAGCAGTGAACTGTGGTGCCATCTCGGTGCATACGTGCCTCACAAATGACAACTACATGTTTGTGCCCATTACACAGGCCTGGTGCACTGAGAACACCAGCTGCTGAGTCTTTGGCAGCTGTGCAGACCTCGAACCACTTCCTCTCCACTGGGCCTTCCGTATATTTCAAACACTAAATGCATTATTGATTTGGCCAAATCACTGTGAATATATGTTTTTTATCATTTTATATATATATATGTTTTTTATCATTTTATATATATATATATATATATATATATATATATATATATATATATATATATATATATATATATACAGTACTGTGTGAACGTTTTAGGCATCTAAGCAAATTTTTAAACAATTGACCTCACCAGTGAGTTTATCACAATATACATTAGAATAAAGTCGTATTCATAATTCAAATAAACATAAAAACAATAAAAAGTAACAAGAATTTCTTGGGTCCATATTTTTCCTTCGCACCTTCACAGCCGCCACAGAGACTCGTTAATATCATCAATTACATCATGAGCTCAATTTACTGAGCACTGATTCAAACCAGGAGCTGCTTTTTAACTACATATAATACGGGGCTTCCTCGAGGCGAGGCTTGGAGATGGTTAATCATTACTAATTAATATTCTATCATTTGTTTATTCACTTTTTTTTAAACTACACAAATAAATAAGTTTTGAAAATGTGTCTTGGGTACCTAAGACTTTCACACTATGATCCCTGATAATAAAAAATGAAATATGTAATGAATACCTGTAATATTAAATGATGAACTGTTTTTTAAAGATAAAGAAACGCAGAAAGTAGAAACACAGGAATCGAAGTGGGTCACTTTGGACCCATGCTGTGCAGTAGAAAGGTGCTGATATAAAAGGCCGGGGAAAACAAATCAACATAAACATAGGTGATGATCCAAAGCCAGTTAATTCAGGAATACATGGAATCCTGGATGAGGCAATCGATTTGTTGCAAGCATATAGAAAATAAAAACAATTTTTTATTGTGTAACTTGGTACCATAATTTACCCTTATGTTACTGACTTGTAACCACTAGATTTATTATCTTATTATTTGTTAATGGATAGAAATGTAACACCTATTTCAGGTAAGCACTACTTATTTTCATGTTATCCAACTCTACTGATATGTAATATTCTCTCCTTTCCTCCCCTCTTCTTTCCTCTCCTCTCCTCTAGTCTCATATTTTCCCCAGTTCTCTCCTCTTCTCTATTCCCTTCTTCTCCTTACTTCTCTCCTCTTCTGTCTTCTATTCTCTTCTTCTCTCCAGCCTTCTCCTCCCCAGTTCTTCCATCTCATCTATTCTCCACTCCCAATTCCCTCCTTTCTGTCATTCTCCTCGCCGAGGTTTTGATGCATGGACTTTGAGTTAGAATTAAATGAACAAGATAATGTAAACGATGTAAAAAGCTCAGTTCTATGAAACCTTACAGAGTCTAAAGAGCTTAATGCCTGTAAAAGCTGACTTATGAAAAGTTATTATATGAAATGGTGATGAAAGCACTGCTCCACTATGGCCACAAATTACAAATCAGTTTATTATTTTTTATTCATTAATTGTAAATTATTGAATTAATTGGGGAAGTCTAGACTTCTTCCGCAGTGGTCTTAATCCTAAGTTCTACACCCAAGTCAGTTTTCAGAAAAGGAGCTGTCAGTAACGAATACTAAAAATGGGCAAACACACATTATGTGTATTCAATTTGGGGTAGCTGGACATGCTGGACATCCAGCTCTGTCTGCTGTCAGCACTTGCTTCCTCCAGTAATAAAAATGTGTGTCATTGTGAACGTTTGGTCACAAGGGGGCGCTAAATTCACACTTAATCACAGCTACATCAGAGTGCCTACATCAAACATAATGGTCCAAACAACATTCATTTCTGTCAAATAAGCCAAATGTTGTTTGGGACTCAGTAAATAACCATGAGCTCTTTTCACTCTTGCTGAAGGGACAATTCTGACTTCTTGCTTTTTCTTTTTGGTTTTTGTTTAAATGCAAGCAGCAAATATTGTTTCAAATCAGGTTAGTTCAGCGCTTTCTTCTCCAGCCCGTTCCTCCCTCCAGCAGTACGCAAAAGTTTGATCATCCCCAGGCACACAAAGTCTTGTTGATATTCTTGCTACACAAACTCCTTTAAGAACGAGCTGAAATATTGCGGATCTGCGAAAGTTTTGTGCCCAGTTTCTATTTGATGATGATGCTAGACTGTGCCCATGTGTGCATGTGTGACAATGTCCTGCAGACTTACATTTTTAAATTTGAATTTGATGTCAAAGTATTTACTGGGCATCCAGTACCACATGGCATGGGTTTGGACGCTGTGCAAAATAAATGTAAATAAAAACCAATAGACCCATATTTTACTCACAACAGAACATAGAACACATATCAAATGTTCAATGTACAACATTTTACCATTTCATGAAAAACATTAACGTTTAGATCTTGATGGCAGCAACGCATCTTAAAGTTGGGACAGGGCCATGTCTACCTTTGTGTAGCATTCCCCTCTTCTTCAACAACATTCTGTAAACATCTGGGAAGTGAGGAGAGCAATTGCTGGACTTTTGGGAGAGGAATGGTGTCCCATTCTTGTCTCATGTAGGATTCTAGCAGCTCAACAGTCCTGGGTCTTTTTTCTCTGGTTTTTCGTTTCATGATGCGCCCAATGTTTTCTATTGGTGAAAGGTTTCTGACTGCAGGCAGGTCAGTTCAGCACCCGGACTCATATGAACATTTGTTCTAAAACCTTTATACGCTGTTCAGCATTGATGGTGCCTTTCCAGATGTGTGAGCTGCCCACAACATAGGCACTAATGCAACCCCAATCCATCAGAGATGCAGGCTTTTGAACTGTCCAAAGTCTTGACATTTTTACATTGAGGACATTTTTCTGAAACAGTTTTCACAGATTGGTGAACATCTACCCATCTTTGCTTTGGAGAGACTCTGCCGCTCTAAAACATTCTTTTCATATCCAGTCATGTGAGTTAGTAGCAAATTGCTCCTCCAGCCTTTTGTTGCAACTTTTTAAAGATGCGTTGGTGCCATCAAGTTCTAAATGATTTAATGTTATTCATAAAATGGTAAAATGCCTCCATTGATTATACAGTGTTCCATAATTTGAAACTGAAAGAAGTGGAGAGTGAGTTAGCCCTATATTGTTATTTATATGTGTGTGTAAAGAAACTGTTGCACAGTCTGGCTGTGAGGGCCCAAATGCTGCAATACCTTCTTCCAGATGACAGAAGAGAGAACAGTTCGTGTGAAGGGTATGTGGGATCAGTCACAATGCCAGTGGCTTTTTGGATTCAGCAAGTGGTGTAAATGTAATGGAGAGGAGCAAGAGCCTGATGATCTTTTCAGCTATCCTCACTATTTGCTGGAGGGTCTTGCGGTCAGAGGCAGTGCAATTCCCAAACCAGGCAGTAATGCAGCTGCCTGGTTTAAAGGTGGTAAGGTGGGAGATGAGCGCTTGTAGGGAGATGGGTGGGTGAGAGATTAACACCTGTCTGTGCAGAAGGTGGTAAGAGGTGATGGATGGGAGATGAGTGCACCTTAGCTTCTTCAGAATATAGAGACACTGCTGGGCTTTCTTGTTTATGAAGCTAGTATTCAGAGTCCAAATGTGGCTCTCCACTAGTTGAACACCAAGAAACAATCTCCACAGGGGAGTTGATGCTGAGGAGAGTGGTCACTCTGTGCTCTACTGAAGTTGGCAACCATCTCCATTGTTTTGTCCACATTCAGATGTAGGTTGTTGACTTTGCACTAGTCTGTCAGTTGCCGCACCTCCTCCCTGTATGTCGACTCATCGATCTTGCTGATGAGACCAACCACAGTCGTGTCCTCAGCATAAAATATGATGTGGTTAGAACTGTGAGCTGCCGCGCAGTCGTGAGTCAGCAAAGTGAACAGCAGTGGACTGAGAACACTACCCTGGGGGGCTCCAGTGCTCAGTGTGATGGTGTTAGAGATGCTGCTCACAATCCAATTGCAGAGGGAAGTGTTCAGGCCCAGCATGCTCAGCTTTCCAACGAGATGCTTAGGGATGAAGGTGTTGAATGCTCAACTGAAGTCTATGAGCATAATAGATATACCGAGACTCCTAACACCGCCTTGGCCTCCCTGTGTAAAATGATCAAATTGTAAGTCGCTCTGGATAAGAGCGTCAGCCAAATGCTGTAAATAATAAAGTGTCCTTTGTTAAGTTAGTGTTATGGAGACATTTGGGAAAGTGTGTAGTTTCCACCAAGTTGATTCAGTCTAGCCCAACATGATCTCCTACCAAGAATACAGGTAAGAGGACAAAACTGAAAATTTTTGGGCTAAATATGGGTGAGAAAGGAGACTTGTTCGGTTGGAAACAAACCAAGAGTGGAATTTATAAACCAAACTATTGCTTCATGAAGGTGGAGCTAAAAATAGAGGGTGATAGTGTGCTCATGAACATTGTCTTGTGGACAGTAGGTCTGCAGAAAGGACAATTATTATCTGCAGCAAACAGCATCATTAAAACTATAACTTTTAACAATTTCTAGGAATGCCTCTTTTAACCCATCTTTATTCATTCACACTTGTAGGCATCTCTTACTTATGTCAGTGAAGAGCTGTAATGCCAGGTGAAGCACGCTATAGGATACAAATATCTGCTTACTGCTGAGAAAATCTTAAGCCTGTTGGCTCTGAACAAGATTCAGTCTTTACCTTAATTGGTAATTGGCAGTATGAGCCTCTGACTCCACCTACACATGTATCATGTGCTCTCAAACAGCAGGTATAAGAGCCCTGCACAGTCTCTATGAGCTCACTATCCTCTTCTTCTGCACAGACTTCAGGGAAACGGTCTCCTCCAGACACCATGAGCAAGATCATCATCTATGAGCATTTTAACTTTGAGGGCATTAGCAGAGAGTTCACCTCCTCTGTCTCCAACTTAGTTCAGGAGAATTTTAATGACTGCATCTCCTCTCTGAAGGTGATTGGGAATCCATGGGTGACATACTCAGGTGTCAATTTCAGTGGTACCCAGGAAGTCTATGAAGAGGGTGAATATGCCAGAGTGGAGCACAATGACAGCATTTCCTCTCTGGAGATGGTGACGGAGGACCTGACGGATCCTCAGATAACACTTTATGAACATGTGGACTATCAGGGAAGAAGTATTGTGCTGAAGAATGAGACCAACCTGTGCCATGGCTCTTTTAATGATATAGCATCTTCTCACAAGGTGCAAAGAGGAGCCTGGGTTCTGTACGAGCATGTTGACAGACATGGGGCAAAGATAGTGGCCAGAGCTTCTCGTGATGTTCCAAACTATGGCGGGTTCAATGACCGACTGTCTCATGTGTGCCCTCTGAAGCCAGGAAAGCCCACCATTACAGCTGAGGTTCTCTGGGACAAGAAGGAAGAACATGTAAAATCAGTTATCCTTGACTCCATATGTGGCCTGAACCATGGAGAAAGTGAACAAAGATTCTCCACTGAGCTGTATCGAGAATATGGGGGCTCCGTCACTGACAACTTTAGCTTTAGTAATGCAACAGAGATCACCATGGGAACATCCTTTAGCGTGAATGTAGAAATGATGAAGGGGAGCAATAACCTCTCTTTGAGTAATACCTTCACTGTGGAGAAAGGGAGCAGCAACACCAGAACCGAGAAGAAGTGTGTCCAGATCTCCCTGCCGACGACTGTCCCTCCCCGCTCCAAGCTTACTGTGAACGTGGTGAGGAAGGAGTTAGATGTGAAGGTCCCTGTCAAGCTGACCATCACCACTGGTTCCCACAGCAGGGAAGAATTTGGAGAGTACCGGTGCCAGTCTGGCAACTCCATCACCACCGAGTACAAGGAGGACAAAATCTAGTGCACAAGTGTGGTAAGATACAAAATACAAACAAACAGCATGGCCTTAATTTAGTGCTTGGTGCACTAGAGTCTATTTTTGCTCTTGTTTTATTCAGTAAAACACTGGTTAAGGAACAGAGCACGATCATCTCATCACCTGACCAGGCAATGCAGACATCAGAGCTCATGTCTTGATTTCTCTTGTTTCCAGGGATCCCTGCTGGTGTCAAACCCTTTACACTGTCACTGTGCCTCACAAGAGTATCATCAGGACATCAACCGACAGTCTCGACATCAGCAGAGATCAGCATGAGAAGATTTTACGTTTTTTTCTTTTTTAATTCAAACCTCTCGCTTCCTGACTTTAACGGCTTCTTTGATGCGTCTTAATTCTGTTGGCATAAGAATAAGCATAAGATTTCCGTGTGTGGTCTTTTCTAATTATTTCATTTACAGCATATCAAATAATAATTAAGAACAGTTAACGAACCTCCGTCGTTATGTCTTTATTCTGTAGTTGGTGTGATGGTCATATTGAGAACTCCAGGTCTAAGCTGGATTTTGCTATGACCAAAATCACACCTGGTGTTAAAATTAAATATTTCAAAACTGATGTTTTCCATTTGTCCTCCAGTTGTCACTGGATCCTCAAAGTTAGTAGATTTTGTTGGTATTTTATAGTGTTGAAGTTCATAGTATAACATTTCAGTGCTCAGGAGCGCCTCCTTCCTTGTGGCATGTGTTTTTTTATTATTATTTGTATACATTATTTGTGTTTTGACTGCTAAAACTTCATATTTCAAAGGACATTTGGGAGAAAAATGCCCACTGGACAAAAAGCTTGGCTTTGGTGCATTCTGTTTTCCACAGCACTCAACAGCCAGGTTGAGAAAACCAGCAAAGACCCAGTGTTCCTCATATATGAATGACACCACCAGAATGATCCACAACTTCAGAGGTCTACAAGTGTGACGTCTTCTGTCCTCTTTGACTGAAGTACTTTTTATTATCAGTTTCTTTGTGATTAGACTGGTTTGACAATGTTCTTGTAGCATTTTTTTAAGGTGAAAGCAACAAAAATAAAGAAGTATGCATTTCTGTCTCTTCTGGTTACTGAAGTTACTCTGTAGACCTTTCCTGCAGGGCAGTGTTCAAAGGGTACACGACACCTACATAAACCCTTCATGACAACTGATTCAAACCTACATAAGGACTTATTCCAGTAGATGTCATTTGGAATGAAGGCTGCCTTTGCCAGTGTTGATGTCAGGTTGACATTAAATCATGTCATGACACTTTTGGGGAAAAATGAGAGCCTTTGTAGCTCAGTGTACATCAAAGTGATATCATACCAAATAAGGTCATAAGGTCATACCATTCTTGACCAGTTCATTAAAATGCCACTATTGAAAGGGACTATTGTGTATGCCTTAATGTGGGTTAACTATCTGTAAATGTTCAAATCTACTATACAGAATACTTTACTACACAAAATGCTTGATTTAGTATAGAAATCAATTTAGTGGCACTAAAGTTAGCCCAAATGGTAAAACTGGACTTTGTAATCGTGTGATTGCAGCTGCTTGGTTTGTGTCCTGCAGCTAATACAATGGTATTTATTGTACATGGTGCAGTGCAGAAGAACAGCTAACATTTCTGGTTAAAATGAGCCCACAGAGTTCTTTAGGGGAAGCACTGATGTACAAGTGTGAGTTTCAGCCAGCATGATAGTGGAGCTCTTTACAGCAGGTACTTACAGCTGCTGGACAGACACCATTTAACCCCCACATGACTTCACAGCTCTGATTCATATCATTGTGTTATCTTGGGTTACGTCCCGCTCTGGGTTAAAGTAAAAAAGACTGAAGACTCAAATAAAACTATGCAGTTTAAACTACACCACACTGCATTGTTTAAAAGAAAAAAATGGTGTGTGTGTGTGTGTGTGTGTGTGTGTGTGTGTGTGTGTGTGTGTGTGTGTGTAGTTAGCATGTCATCCTAAGTGAACCAAGGTTATGGTAGGTTAAGTGGAACTGGTGAGGTGGTTGGTTAGTGTAGTGGTTAACACCTTTGACCTTCCACACTGTAGACTGGGGTTCAATCCCCCACCAGGGCAAGCACCCTACACTATACCAATAAGAGTCCTTGGGCAAGACTCCTAACACCACCTTGGCCTCCCTATGTAAAATGATCAAATTGTAAGTTGCTCTGGATAAGAGCGTCAGCCAAATGCCATAAATGTGAATGGTCAGAATCCTGCTAATAAAGACGGCTGGTCAAAAACAGGCAACTGTAACTGAAAAAGCAGTTTCTAGCAAGTCCAGGCTTGGTTACAAACAGTGAACACAGAGTGCTGCCTACAGCTTGATAGCTGTCAAACTGTAGAGACATTTAGGCCCAATCCCATTTCATCCCTTGCCCCTGACACTCTGCATTTGCAGAATGCTATGCGAATCATCGGCAAGACGGCTGCACAAGCGGCCAAAGAGACACATAAATGTAATATTTCTCTGTTTAAAAGCCGCTGTGTTGTAAGAGAACCATTGTAATAGAGGTTTATGATAATTGCCTTCATAACACACATAAAAATTGTTAGTAATACGCTGACGTCTCAGTCACTACCCAATTTCCCATTCCACCTTAAATGGTGCAGCAGTTACGTTCTGGTACCCGAGGTTGCTGCACCATTTAAGGTGGAACGGGAAATCGATCTTGAAGCTGGCAATTAGAAAGCTACATATCAAAGAAGAATTCTTGGTGGTGATATTTAATTGCCCCCCTCTTTGAAGGCGTATGATGCCCTAGATGTATTTAAGCAGTGAGGAGCTGAACTTTCTCTCCTCTGCCGTCACTGCAGACCGGCAGGGTCGCCTGCAGAGCAGCGCTAGTAGCTGTTAATGAAGTAATGTGTTTTTTTTTATTTGTGCTCTTTTTTATTCTGTGACTCGTTTGACTGATTGACACATAAAACTGAAGTTCTGAATGAATCGCGAGCGTCCTGCTTTCCAGCCTCCTTCGGATAAACGGCATGTCAGTGTGATATACTATTATTGCTGTAGTATGGAGACAAAGCAGGAAAACACGTCCTGATTATTTTTCCAGGCTATTTTAAATATGATACACCTGTCCTGTCATGTGACACACAAGCGAGATCACCACAGCTGGAGGCAACATATTGGAAATGGCCGGAAAACCTCGTCTCATCTGTTTACGTAAAAGATGCTGACGACAACTGAAGACATTTCCGGTTCTTGAAGGGCTGTCCCATTTCATAGGGAGGAGATTTCCACCATTACTGCTTGTAACTCAGTTTGAAGGGGGAGGGTTACACTCGAAAAACAAGGGGTAGGGGTAAAAATAAGGAATGGGATTGCGCCTTAGAAACCAAGTGTCTCACATGTGAACTAAGTGAACGAAGTCACTGAGCAAATTTATGTTTCAGGGCAAAAAAGTAGTCTACTTCTTTTTTTATGCTACTACTGGGTCATATTAAATCATTAGGAATAAGATATCAAGCTTACAGACCTTGTCCTGGTTGGCTTTCAGTGTGATTAGATGATTTGGCAGAATGTTTAATGCCTACATGTAATTGCACAAATGTTATTTTTCTAGTGTTTCAAGAATATTTTGTCTTATTATTCAACATAATTCAACTTAAATACTCACATCTGGACAATCAGGTAACATACAGTATGTGAATAAAAGTATGTGGACACCTACTTATTGAATTCAGGTGCTTCAGCCACACTCATTGCCAACAGGTGTATAAAATCAAGTACATAGCCGTGCAGTCTCTATAGACAAATACTGGCAGTAGCATGGGTTATAATGAAGGGCTCATTGACTTCAAATGTGTCACAGTCATAGGATGCCACCTTTCCCATGTGACATTTCTGCCCTGCTAGATCTGTCATGATCAATTGTAAGTGCTATCATTGTGAAATGGAAACATCTAGACAGCGACAGCTCAGCCACAAATTCACAGCTAACGCGCGATGCAGTCTTCTGTTGCATCGGTCACTACAGAGTTCTAATCTTCTTCTGGAACCAACGTCAGTGTAACTGTCAACTGTGTTCATACAGTTTCCATGGCCAAGCAAGATCACTACGTGAGCTGCAAAGCATTAACCATCTCCCGTTCCACCACGTCTGTGCACAAAGCGAGTTCTCTGAATGGCTTGACGAGGTCATGGTGGAGGAACTCCAGTGGCCTGAAAAGAGCCCTGACCTTGACCCCAGTGAACACCTTTGGGAAGACTTGGAACACTGATTGCGATCAAGGCCTTCTCAACCTCACAAATGCTCTTTTGACTGAATGTTCTTGTAGAAATGTTTGCTAAAAATGTAGAGTTATGGGACTTTAACTTTGTATATACTTAGTTTGTTATTGTATTTGAACATGAAGGCTTAAATTAACTTGCTGGCTAGTTAGTTTACACTCGCCTATGAGACCAGAGGCCTATTGGTCAGTCATTCCACAGGCTGTAAGACACAGTTCTTTTGAGCTTAAAGTGAAATGGGGTTTATACTTTTAGTCACTGCTGTTAGGATGTTATTAAAACCAGGTCAGGTTTCAGGTCAGCAGGGCACGGATGTCTGTGTAGACTGGGGGGCCGGAGTGGGACTTGTTTATAGATGGGGAGGTACATGTTAGCTAAAATTTGCACACTTTCATCTTCTTAATTAATATTATTTATATTACATTTAGATAAGCTAGGTGGCTTGTGAACCAATGCTCTCTATGTTAAGGTCAGGTCACTGTCCACCTGCTCCACCTCAACTAGCTTTTATGTTCTTGTCTTCTTGTTGCCACCTTGGTTTTTTCCTTTTGCTTGCAGCTCTTGCTGCTGCTTTCCATTTGCATCAGTAATGAAAAACAGTAGTGAACACTGTTGAGTGCTGCCTCTATTAAGTTTGCCAGTGCCAGATTCACCATCGCACTGAATTTGAATTGGGGATCATGGTGTGGGGTTGTTTTTCAGCACTTGGGCTCGACCCCTTAGATCCAGGTGAAAGGAACTCTTAATGCTTCAGCACCAAGAGATTTTGGACAATTTCATGCTCCCAACTTTGTGGGACGGCCCCTTCCTGTTCCAACATGACTGTGCACCAGTGCACAAAGCAAAGCAAGCATGGATGAGCGAGTTTGGTGTAGAATGAACTTGACTGGCCTGCACAGAGTCCTGACCACAACCCGATCACATTTGGGATGAATTAGAGTGGAGATTGTGAGCCAGGCCTTCTCGTCCAACATCAGTGTCTGACCTCACAAATGTGCTTCTAGAAGAACGGTCAAAAATTCCCATAAACACACTCCTAACCCTTGTGGGAAGCCTTCCCAGAAGAGTTGAAGCTGTTATAACTGCAAAGGGTGGGCCCACATCATATTAAAACCTATGGTTTATGAATGGGCTGAATTTGGCAATATAGTATAAGTGACTGTTCAACAAACTGTTCATCGAAATGTTTTAACTGCTGTTAATGCAACAGAGGAGAAAATAAGCAATAACCTGTCCTACAGAAACATTTTCAGTATTTATTCACTGCACTCCCCTTTCTTGTCTCAACAATCACCAAAAACCCCAACAGTAAGTGGAAAAACACAGCTACTAAAAAGCTCAGCTACTCCCACTTTAAACAGCTAGTACAGCTGCAACATGGGGGGCAGTCGTGGGCTGGAGGTTAAGTAACTGGCCCTGTGACCGGAAGGTCGCTGGTTCGGTCCCCAGAGCCGACAGTCCATGACTGAGGTGTCCTTGAGCAAGACGCCTAACCCCCAATTGCTCCCCGGGCGCCGTGGATAGGGCTGCCCACTGCTCCGGGCAACTGTGCTCACTGCCCCCTAGTGTGTGTGTATTCATTAGTGTGTATGTGGTGTTTCACTTCACGGATGGGTTAAATGACAAGGTGGAATTTCCCTGTTTGTGGGATTAAAATAATATCAGTTAACCCTTAACAGCCTCTAATAAACCTTATACTGCTAATAAACTCAGAGAATAAACACAATATCTGCTTGTCCTCTTATAGATTTGGTCCAAGGTCTCCTGCTCTTTGCAGAATAAAAGATAAGCTTCATGTTTTATTGATCTTACACCATATGAGTGATATAAAACAGAATTTTGTTCTTTCAAAAGGTCTGAGAACATCCAGTCGCACAGTTTGCTACAAGTTACCAAAAATACCTTTGTGCTACCAAGTGAAGCAGTCACTGCACGTAGACATGATGTCAACACCTTTAATGCTGTATGTTTAGCGCCTTGACCACAATCAAGCCTTTATCTCTGTTCCAGTTCTGGGGCTGTAATGGCAGCTTAATAATGTGAGAAGAACGGACACCTACATACTTTCAAAGTAATAACTAAAAAAAAAAAAGGGTATAGGCGGAATCTATGCAAGAAAGGGGGCTTTAATGCTGGGGGGGGTCAGGAGTATATAAGATAATGAACCGTCTGAGAAGATCTTTATTCTCAGCACCAATTTAATAACAAAATAGGGTTGAACTTTTAGCCAATTGCTTAAATTAATGCAAGCTCAGTGTCTCGACTGAGTCTGTTGGAGCAAAACCATGTATCTCAGTTTTATTCATTTCTCAGGTTTTGTAATAATTTGAAGACGCCCTTTACATTGTGTGTAAATTTCATGGGAAAGGACTAAAATAAATGTCCCAAAATGACTTGGGGGGGCGGGGGGGTTAGTTTAATTGGCTTGCATTAAAAGTAAACTAAATTCTTTGTTTTTGCTGTAAAGTTATAATTTTGCAAATACAACTATTTAAATAGACAGATAAATAGATAAAAAATACATTGACAGACAGACAGACAGACAGACAGACAGACAGACGGAAAGACAGACAGACAGACGGACAGACAGACAGACAGATCACTTTATTAATCCCAGAAAGAAAGTAGTCTATTGCAGCAGCACAAAGTGCAGTAAAGAGCAAATCAAAGAGCAAAACAAGTGCTTTTGTTCTGAAAGCAGTGATTTCTAGTCATTTACAGCATTTATAGCATTTACTTTTTTGCATAATTCCAAAACTTTACATTATGTTAAAATTTCATTATAAATAGACCAACAGAGATGATCTGAAATTACTTGGCAAAATTGTTATGACTTTGAATTCCAATAGACTTTTCATTTCAGTGTTTCTCTCCCTGCAGCGTTATGGTGTGGTTTGTTCCGGGGGGCAATTTCTGTTGAACAATGGTGGTCTGAAACATTCTCACTCCCACATTTCCACTTTCACTTCTGTCCAACTTGGAAACACTAAACACGACTGCAGTCATATTTAATTCATTTGAATATTTACCTTCCAAAGCTCTGTGATTCATGCTGCCATATTACTGCACATACAAACATCACTGACTGGATTCCTGTTGACGTCGTGTGCTGTTCCACTGTTTAGGACGACTTCAGTGATACGATTCAGAGTGCGTAGCGAACACTCCAGCTCTGGAATGATGGCAAAACTCTCTCAGTGAAGTGGTGTGCAGGTGTGTGTTGGTCACTTTCCCACTGTCCCAGTCCAGCTGTGATAAAGGCCTAAAGCCCAAACAGCCCAAAAGGTAAAGCTTTCCTTTCATTTTTCCTGTTAATTGTGGTCATTAGTAAGATAATCTGCTCTGTATCACAACATGCAGATCAGTCTAAGAATTCTGCCAGAGTAAAGGGCAAAAGCAAAAACCTGGTAATGCTGATAAACAGAGATTCAAGACAGTATGGCCTTGTCCCAGACTTGGTCTGAGATCTCCTCTTTTCAGATTAACGGCAAGCCTTCCCGTTTTTATATTCATCTAACCCCATATAAGTGATATAAAACTACTTTTAGCTGTGGGCTTTTATTTACTTTTAAAACCTCTGTGGTACAAATGAAGCAGTTACTGCACTCTGAAATGCACGTAGACACGGTGGTAACACCTTATGACGGTTAGTTCTGCATGTTTAGCACCTTAACCACAAACAAGCCTTTATAATCGGGCTTCAGAGTTTCTTTCTCAGAGATCTGTGGCTGTAATACTGTGAAAACAATGGACACCTACATACTTTCAGACTAATGGTTCAAAGGAAGGCCGTAGAAGGAACAGACGAAAGTGAAGGGGGGTGGGGGGGCTGTAATGTTGGGGGGTCTGGAGTTTATATATATATATAAAATGACTGTATGGATCTCCATTTTTGATGTATATTGTCTTTTTTGCCATCATTTGAAAACTCCAGTAACCCTTTGTGAAAATTTGGTGATAAAGGACAAACAGAGATTTCCCTTACAAGCTATGAATGTCCTTGTTTCTCCTGTACAGTTACTATTCTGTGGTTTTGTTGCCATAGCGATGATGTCTATTCTCGGTGTCTGTTCTCCGACGGCAGCAGTGCTGTGTCAGGGATGCTCTTGCCTTGCTGCTCATGCAAGCGGTGTGAACCCCGTGTGACCCTTTAACTGTAATATGAGGGCCAACATCAAAAACAAGACATAGATGATCCTGTTTCACCCCTCGCCGCTACCACATAGCTGTGTTTCTCGCCCTGCAGCGTTCCGGTGTGGTTCATTCTGGGGGTCAATTCCTGTTCAGTGCTGGTGGCCTAAAACATTCTCACTCCCTACACTAGGAGCAATTTGCTCAAATCTAATTTGGACACAATAAATACTTCCTTCATTACCAAGAAGTCCAAATGAAGAAATTAGAACCAACACTTAGAACTTCCTACGAATCCTGTATTCATAATGCAGGATAAATGCATTTAAAGATTTGAAAAGATTAATCAGATTTCAAAGCATCATTCTCACAATTGGGAACCACTCACATACCAATTGTAAGAGGGGGGTCATAGAGTTTCTGACTGTCAGTGGAAGGCGGCTCCCTTCAGTCTGCGAGGAGATGCGACCCCTGAGCAGAAAGCGTTCTGTGTTCTCCAGTTCAATAAGAGTGAATCCATCATAGCTGTGCAATGTGATATTTATCGGTACTGAACCTCCAACTGCTCAGAGACACCAGACATGCTCAATGAATCTGACTATAGCGTCGATGTTGTCTGTACTGCAGGAGGACGTTCACTCTGAGACCTTTATGCTCATGTAAACCATTTACAATTTATTGCATTGTTCTGTAATGAGTAATGTAAGGGAAATACATCAGGTTGAAATCAGATGAATCTTTTTGAATCACTCTGTGTACTATACATGATTTTTATCCATCTTGACATCAGTCTGTATAACTGATTTTATATTGATACTGATTTTTATATTTCATTATAAATACATGTATGACAAAAAGCAACAGTGAGGTTTTTTAATGACTTAATTGTCATTAATAAAAGGAAAGTTCTACATAATCTAATACATAATAACAAAATTATGCAGTACAAAAATAATAACAAGCAATCTTAATGTAAAGTTGAGTCCTGGGCTCTGGGGTGGTCAGTCCATTGTCCTGAGAACAGCAGCTGTTCTCAAAAAAAAGTTTTGTTCGCTAATTTCTTTCGTTTTGTCTGTTTTCTCCATTAATAACACTGACCCTCTGTAACTGATGCAAAGGTCCACTCAATAAGCATCCAAAGCTATTGTGACAGCTAATGTCGCCCCCTTGTGGAGAATGTGTAATAAAATCAGTGACGGAGTGAGTGAGGAATTGAGTTCCAGGCCAGGTCCATGAGGTACACATCTCATAAAAATACACAGCTCAAGGCTCTTTGGGCTCAGAGGATCTTCATTTTCTGTTTCTTACAATCCAAGAAATCTCAAACTAATGTTAAGTTCTGGGCTCTGGGGTGGTCAGTCCACGGTTCCGAGACTGAACTTTGCAAGTTTTCTTCTGTTTTGCCTGTTTGCTCCTTTAATAACATTGACTCAAAGTCACTGAAGCAAAGCTCCACGCAATAAGCATCAGAAGCTATTATGATGGCTATTATCGCCCTCTTGTGGAGAATTTTCAGTCAAATAAAATGAGTGACTGAGTGGCTCAGAGTCCCAGAGGACTGGTTCATAATCCATCAAGGCTCTTTGGGCTCAGAGGATCAGTTGAATAGGCCTGGTGGATAATCCATTATCCGTGATGATTTAAAAGAGGCCTCAGGAAGCTCATCTGTAAGCGTGTTTTAGATTCATTTGACCACTGATGTTTCTACACAGTGTGATTCAAACCGTCACATTACTGCACATATAAACAACAGTATTCTGACCGGATTCCTATTGACATGGTCTTCATCTGTGCTGTTCCACTGTTACGGACGACCTCAGTGGTAAGATTTTGAGCGCATAGTGAACACTCCAGTTTCGGAATAACGGTAAAACTCTCTCGGTGAAAGTGTGTGTTATAGTGTGCAGGTGTGTGCTGGTTAGAAGATCAGTGAAGGTCACTTTCCCCCTGTCCCAGTCCAGCTGCACTCGGACCCTCTGCAGCTTCTCTTTTGTTTTGAGGAACTGGAGTGGCTGGCCTGGACAGCGTACCCAGTATTTATCAGTGCTGTTAAAGCCCAGAGCCCACACACCACCCCAGAGAGATCCTCCCTTTCTCAGAATAGACTCTGCTATCACTCCCACTTCCCAGCGAGCGGTATCTCCAACCTGGACGTCCCAGCAGCGAGTGCCCGAGTTAAACCCCTCAGAGCCCAAAACACACTTGCACCAATCAAATCTCTCGGTATTATTAGGAAGCATTAATTCCTCATTTCTGCTCACTACAGCAGTGAGATCATCAGACAGGTGGAGGGCTTGATGTGCAGTGTTGGGGTCCAGAGTAACAGGGGCTGAGGAGAGAGAAGAAGAACATGTAAAGAACCTAATTATCCATGTAATTTACCTTGATGAAGAACTGTGAGAGATTCATTAGATTCAGTCATGCTGAATATGTGGTCCTTAAACAAAGAGTTTGGCAAAAATTTCCCACTAGCCCTGGATGTAGTTAATCCACTGAGAAGTTTGGAGTGCCTCTTTAGTTTAGAACTGGAGCAGTGAGGCTAGCATTGCTAAAAAACACTGGAATTCAACAGTCACCCAAATAGCCTGAATCATTTCTGTAAAAAACATATCACTGAAATTTCTTTCAACCCACTCAAACTGTATCCAGACCTTCATTAAGGTCACACAGACTTGTCATTGTGGTCTGGGACACCATATGACAAAGCGGTGAGCAACCACAAGATAACAGAGTCTATATTCACAAACCTCCTCAGGAGCTGACGTGCTGATCAATAATCAGTTTTGTGACAATGATTACTTAAATACAGGGGCATCTGATCCAAGATCAGTCCTGCTTTGTGAATATCAGGCCTGGTGTTGTCTGAAATGGCGACCTATACTGAGGAAGTTTTGTTTCAATTTTAAAATTCATGATAGGTCATATGCTGCGATGGACTGGCGACCTGTCCAGGGTGTATCCTGCCTTCTGCCCGAAGACTGCTGGGATAGGCTCCAGCATCCCCCCGCGACCCTGACGGAGAAGCGGCTTAGAAATTGGATGGATGGATGGATGGATAATAGGTCATATGGTTCTCCAAACCACATTAGCAAGTTGGCGCAACCCTGTTGAAGACCTGGTTGCCGTTTTAAAAGGTTGTGTGTCCTTTCAGAGGGTTTGAAAGAAGAAGTTTTGGTGATTTTTCAGTTTGGGTATTTTTACGGAAATGTTTTGGGCTATTTGGGTGACTATTCTGGTTCTAGGGTTTGTTAGCAACTTTAGCCTCATAACTCCAATTCTTCATCTGCAAAAATGGGTGAATTTGATTTTTCACAGTTTTTCCTTAAATGTTTAGGTTTTCAATCAAGTCAATTCAAAGTCCAAACCCCAAATAAAGTCTGTTTATTTTAATAAGTCAGATCTTTTGTACCTCAGGCTTGTGTCTACACATATTGGCAACTTACTGTACTGGAGAATCTCCTGCATGTTCTTCCACACTCTGAACTTCAGGTTGGAAATGCATTGTGCAACATTGATCAGAGCTCCTGGTGTCTTCTGAGGATCCTCTGGCGTGCTCTTGACTCTGAAAACCGCAGATAAAGCACATTTTTACAAACTAATCTCTAAATATAATCTTAGAAAGAGTTTAGATGAGAGAAGTAAACTTATATTGACTCCCTGTATCTTATTATTGTACAGGGAGACAGAACCTTTGATGCTTGGGTCACATTTAAAAGGCTACATTTACATATTTTCTTATTAGTTTTAAGATATTTATGAAAGAAATAGATAGTATTGCTTACTAAAAGAAATCCTATGAAATCTTTATTTCAGGAAATCTTACTTTTTTTTCCTTAATATAATAATTTACGTCTGTCAACAGGTTACTTCAATTATGTGGACGGCTTTTTTTTCGGTGTACCACATATAATTGGCACAAGCTATACTGAAGTTTGCCACCAGAGGTCCTCATCCCATGAGTTTTAACTGTTGTCATGGCTACAGTCGAATCACACACACTGCCCTGCTCATGGATCCATCTACTCTGCCGGGGTTGGTCTTATCACAATAATGCCATCACTGCTGTCAGAACAAAACCTCATATGTCCCAAATGGAAACTTTACAGGAGAAGGAAAAACATACTTTACTTTTAATGCAAGTCAGAGGAACCACACTTTTTTCATTCTTCATGAATTGTACACAAACTATAAAAGGCCAACACACACACACACACACACACACACACACACACACACACACTTTCCCCTCAGGGGCGAGGACAACACACATTTTCGAATTATGTCAAAAACTGAAAAATGATATTATATTAAGATTATTTGATTGTTTATAGTGAGCTGTTTTCTACATGTGTGTGTTTTACATAGGATTAATGTTTTGTCATGTGCATGACATTGTATTGATAATCATAAATGCACAGCTTAGTGATCTCAAAACTCTTCCAGACATAACATCTGTTTAAGTTTGATGCTGATTGGTACAGGACCACTTCAAACTTTGAACTGATTGTTTTGACAAGCCAATTTTGCTTGTATTTTGTGTGTGCGTCAGCCAATCACACGGCCGCAACTCAGTGCATTTAGGCATGTAGAGGTGGTCAAGACGACTTGCTGAAGTGCAGACCGAGCATCAGAACGGGGAAGAAAGGGGATTTAAGTGGCTTTGAACGTGGCGTGGTTGTTGGTGCCAGACGGGCTGGTCTGAGTATTTCAGAAACTGCTGATCTACTGGGATTTTCACGCACAACCATCTCTAGGGTTCACAGAGAACGGTCCGAAAAAGAGGAAATATCCATATATATATATATATAGGAAATAACCTTTTACTAGCAACCTAATAAAGTGGCTGGTGAGTGTGTATATATATTAAGATTTACATTACCTCTAATTTAACTAAACCAAACAGTAGGATTTTGATTGACACACCTCTATGAAATTTACCATTTATTTGCTCACCATTTGTTTTTGCTGAGTAATTTTTCTGAACCTTTAAATCAACAGCATTGATGTTATATTTACTTACTGAGTCATTGTCGACTGGACTTTCTAAAAAGGGAGAAAAAAAATTACTCTTAGAAATTGAAAAGTATCTGGTCAACTTGGTCAGTGGCAACAAATGATAAGAATACAGTCGGATAAGAACTGATCAAGAACATCAGAGACAGTGAGAAGTGTTTCTCACCTGTAAGAACGGAATGTCCTCAGCCTCCTTCTCCTTCTCTATGTTCCTGATCGTGTCTGAAAGAGCTGAGATTTCTCTATTCATCTCCTCAATCTTCCTCCTCATCATCTGACTCTTCTGCTCCTCTTCCTTCTTCAGTGCAGCTATCCTTGCTGCTTCTTCATCTCTTAGAAACTGGTGAAGCTTCTCAAACTCCTCCTTTATCTGCCTCTCTGTGTGCTGGGCCTGCGTCTGGAATGAGAGACGATTAGGAAACACAAACTCTAACAGATGATCTACAAGCGTTTACCACCTACAGGAGAAGTGGACCCTCATCAGAAACATGACCTCAGCAACATGTTTCACAGTTCAAGATGATGTTTCACCTTAATGTGGGCGGCTGTTTGGTCATAGTCTTGTCTCGTTTCCTCAAAGAGTTTCAGTTTCTCTTGTAGAGACTCTAACGTGGTCTGGAGTTCTGTCTGGAATAATCAAATACATTTTATCTGAGAACATTCAAGCTTATTAACTCTTAACAATCCAGGCTCATTACATACAAAGCCGTATTACTCAGTAGTTACAGGGAATTCAATGCAAACTAATGGAGCTCTTATGTTATAAGTATATACTAAAAAGCAAATGTTGGTTCTTGGCTTGGATGTGTGCCTCTAGTGACACTGACATGGTGGTGGTGTGTTAGTGCATGTTGTACTGGTCTGAGCGGATCAGACACAGCAGTGCAGCTGGAGTTTAACACCTCAGTGTCTCTGCTGGACTAATCAAAAATATCCAGCCAACAGCTTCCTGTGACCACTCATGGAGGACCAGAGGATAACCAACTCAAACTGTGCAGCAGCAGATGAGCTGTCGTCTCTGACTTTACATCTACAAGGTGGACCGACAAGGTAGGAGTTTGAGTAGACATGGCTGTGTCTGATCCACTCGTACCAGCATTACTCACACAAACACAACACCACCACCACCACAACTGCAGTGCTGAGAATGATCCACCACCCAAACAATACTTGCTTTGTGAGGGTCCATGGGGGTCCTGACCACTGAAGAACAGGGTAACAGAGTATCAGAGAAACAGATGGACTACAGTCTGTAACTGTAGAACTACAAAGTGCAGCTATACAGTAAGTGGAGCTGATAAACTGGACATGAAGTGTAGATAGAAGGAGGTGGTTTTAATGGTATGGCTGATCATTGCATGCAAATCTGTTGATTTTCATGACATCACAAAAACAACAAATTCAAAACTGGTTGGTTTTGCAGCTTAGACTCAGTACTTGGACCATTTAGACTGTGGGGTGTAACATGCTTTAAAAATGCAATATAGTATATAAAACTCTTTCCACACCTTATTTTTCATTTAAAAATTCATGTCCTGTGATATGGGCCCCATACTACTTCATTTTGCCTTTACACTATACATTCACTTTCTTATTGTTTTCATTTGCCTTCAAGTCACATGCATTTCCACCCGGACCCCACTCGGTCACGTTACCTCACAGGATGGACTGGCGCTCACAGGACGAGTTGTTTTGTATCTTCCTCTGGCATCTTGAGTCTTTAAAGCGTGGTCAATTTCAGGTTCACAAACACAAAATCAAGCCAACAGAATAAACATCCTACCTTGAAAGTGTGCACAGCTTCATCTGTTGGACAGCAGCTGTGATTTCTATGGATTTGTGAGGCCTGACACACCACACACATGAGCTGCTGATCATCCAGACAGAAGAGTTTGAGTTTCTCATTGTGCAGAACACAGAGCCCCTCAGACCCTGCTGAAGATCTCTGCCTCCTGCTCTCTAGAAAAGCCTCACACACGTTCTTCAGTACGAGGTTACAGGGGGGCTCAGATTTTAAGGGGCATTTTCTTCTACAAATTGGACATTGTCGAGACCTCTTAGTGGCCCAGAACTGCTGCAGGCAGGTTTTACACACACTGTGGCTGCACGACAGAACAACAGGATCCCTGAAGATGTCATAGCACACAGGACATGAAAGCTCTTCTTCTGAAAGAGGGTCTCTAGCAGCCATTTCCTCTGCTGCTGCTGTGCTGGTGGTCCGTAATGGCTTCTTTAGTCCAGTTAGCTCCGCAAAATGAACTTGGCAGCTCAAAGAAAATCCAACAGCTGAAGGCTCTTCCTCTTATGCTTCAGGCATCTAAAGGACATCTGCAGACAACAGCATACATCTGTTGCTTGCTTCCTTTTCTCAGTGTGTACCAGCAAAGGAAACATGGATCTCCTATGGAAAAACACGACGTGTACTTCCTTCAATGCCAAAGTAAGGGAGGAGTAATTTTAATGAGGAGGAGCTAGATAGTCAAAACCTTGTAACTGTATACTTTGTCCACTAGGTGGAGACAGTTCACTGCAGATTAAGTTGCAAAAGAACTGGCTTGCTGGGTCTCCCAAAACCATATTAGCACAAGGATGATTCATAAAGGGTAGAGCGAGCTTCACTCTGAACACTCTCTCTACCAGTTATGATCTTAACACAACAATGATTTGGGGAAACTTAGATGGTGTATATTACTTAACCAAATAGTTATGATTTCTTGATTTGGAAGAGTCTGCACTGTATGGTTTGTGGTTCTTCTAGCAACCAGTTTCAGCCAACAAAAAAATGTATCAAGGAATTCTGCATTCAATGGGTTAAAGTCAAAGACAACTTTACTGTTGTTCTCTCTCACCACAGTCATGTGTTAATTGTGGGACAAAATATAGGTCCTCTATAACATTGTGCTATGGATCAGAGCCACAGACAGTAGTTCCTATAGATAAAACAAACAAATAAATAAATAAATAAATACATAAATATATATATATATATATATATATATATATATATATATATATATATATATATGATTAACTGTCCAGCAATTATATACAGAACAGCAGAGACTATATGTTAAGAAATATTAACAGTGAGTCCTTTAGCAACACTGACCATAAGCATGTGTGTCTTCAGCTCTATAAATCATTGGCAAACTTGGTGTCAGAAAAAAATCTGTTGATCAATTCTCTCTTCCTCACACTGAAAATATGAGAGAAATCTAGCCTTTAACTGAAATAGACTTGGTTCAAGATAGCAAAAAACCCTGAAAAACACCCATGTCTACTGTTGAGGCAATAATTAAGAAGTTTAAAAACAACTGGAGCTGTAGTGAACCTTCATGAAAGAAGATACAGGATTATTTTATTCCCAAATTCAGTAAGGAGGATGGCTAGATAAAGCAAATAAATAAATAAATAAATATATAAATAAATAAAATAGATCACAGGGGGAGAAGGGGGTCGCTTGAATGTTGAAATGGGCAGGTGGGTTTTAAAGAACATCTGAAAAAAAGCCCTCCATGCACCGCCTTCTTAAATTACCCAAAAATCCTTAGTTTTACCTTAAAGTGAGGTAGATCCCCCATCAGCGTCTAACGCTTAACTTCAGTCTTTTACAGAATTTCTCCTTATTCTTCCTCCAAACCACAGAAGATCAGTGTGCAGCTGGACTGGGACGGGGGGCAAAGTGACATTCAGTGATGTCCTAACCGGCACCCACCTGCACACTATAAAGCAGTTTTACTGAGAGGAGGTTCCTATTTTACTACAATGAGTCTGTTTGTCCACTGAGGATCATAAAGATAGCAGAAAATGGTTGTCCACTGTTCTAAACGCTACCAAAGTGGTTTAAAGGCAAAGCTTTACACTACTATCATTAACAATAGAATAATACTTTTAATGTTGCCTTTAAATGCTAACTTTACTCTGTTGCATGTGAAATGTGCAATGCTGCACACGAGAGCCAGGTGATTAAAGTGTAAAAGTACTGTTACTGGAGCTGGAGAAAAAAAAAAGTTGGTTCTGTCCATCCTGCAAAAAGACAACTCAGAACTATGAGTCTCAAAGGATGTGTAAAAGAAAACACACACACACACACACACACACACACACACACACACGCACACACACACACACACATCAAAGAAAGAAGCTGCTGATGTTTTCAGAAAAATGGACTGGCCACCCCAGAGTCCAGGCATCAACATGGCTGAATGTGTTTGACATCATGTGAAAAGTGAAGATGCAACTTCTATGACTGAACTTTGGAGAAAAACCAAAAACAACCATACCTGCAGATTATATACATATATAGGGAGATGTGATGTCCAAGTTAGAGATTTTTGCCAAATATGTGCTTTGCGCTAAAAAAAAGGAACAAATTGACAGTTTTGACTGGTAATAAAACTAATGTGCAACCTTTGAATTTTCAACAGTACAGTATAAATGATATAAATTATGTTTTCTGCAACATTTTTCTAGTTTAGCATGTCGTATATTATCCCATAGCATCATGTAAAGCTCATCAAGCAGAGAAAATGGAGGAGATCTGTCTGGAGCAGAGACGCTCACACACCCAGAGGCAGACTGACCCAACACACACACACACACACACACACACACACACACACACACACACACACACACACACAAAACTGGATACTGTGGAGCTGAATGGAGCTCTGCTACCAACACCTGCATGATTATACAAGTGCTTTTAGGGCGGTTGGGCCACAGCCACTCATTCTGAAGATCTGAACTGCTTCACTGACCACAGAACAATCTGCTCCATGATGGGTCTAAAATCTCCACTGTAAAACTGCTATGTGCAAGTGCTAAGAGATCATCGCTGTTAATTTGCCTTTGATTTGCTTGTTAAGCTCAGGCTGTGCGTTGCTATTTCCATGTACATTGTGTAGACAAAACAGCTTCAAATGTTTCTTGACCTTGATTATGACCTTCAGCCTGTTTTTCATAGTTAAAAATGAACTTTGTAGGTTCTTGTTCAAAAGATAATTATATTTCTATTGAAAGGGACATCCTTGCTACTTAATGATGCTATTGTAGCAATTTCCATCCTGATTCATGTTTTTGGGATAACTTTTATATCCCATTCTATTACTTTTTGTAACGGGACAGCGGCGAAGGGGGCCCAAGTGCAGAACTGAAAAAACAGTGAGGACCAAGTAAATTTATGGGGCCAAAGCAGTGCATGTTTGGAAGGTTGTCATTGAGGTAACCCGAAGATCAAACAAAGGCTGAAGTAGAAAAGCAAAATAAAAGATAACAAAAATAACTTCCTCTGTAGTTTTGATGGGAAGTCAGACTTTGTGTCACTTGTTTGCTCTTAGTGAAGCAAATGCCTTTATATGGCTTGGAGCAGTTTGTAGCTCAAGCCTTCGTGTGGTTTTCTTTAGTTTGGGGGCAAATTCTTTTCTCAGCCCTCTTTTTTTTTCGTTTGTCTTCATGACACTAAGTACCGTACCAGTCACCCCTCTACAAAGATGTGACAAACACTACCGCTTGCCACGGCCTTAAGTAGTGGAGTCTGTTGTCCAAGTTGGACCTAATCAGCTCGTGGACTTCTGGGAATTGGAGTTCCCTGAAGTTTTGGCCCCTTGCACTGTCACCCTGGAGTTTGGACTACTCCCATAGTCCAAAATGACATGCAGTCAGGCCAATTGGACATGCTACATTGCCCCTAGGTGTGAGTGTGTGTGTGTGTGATTGTGTATGTCTATGTCTGCCCTAGGCTTAGAAAATGTGTGTGTGTGTGTGTGTGTGTGTGTGTGTGTGTGTGTGTGTGTGTGTGTGTGTGTGTGTGTGTGTGTGTGTGTGTGTGTGTGCGCTGTCACCCTCTGCTGGCAGCAGGCGGGCCGACTAGACCCTTACACTTTTAGAGGAGAAAAAAAACATTTAATGTGGAAGGTAAATGCATAATAATAATAACAATAACAATAATAATAATAACACAATAAAACAGATTCTATACTAAGCTGAGAAACCCAAATAAATAAATATGATCAGTTAGCTTGTAACATTAGGCTGAGCTGATTTCTCCTTTTATACATTATGCCAATTAACAGTTTCTCATGAACGCATAAACTGGGTAAAATTTGGGTATATATACACATATATTTAATACTGCGTCTCATTCACTGTACTGACCATATGTGTTGGTTTCTCTGTACACGTTTTAGAACAATAATCTCTCACATGTACAAGATTACACATAAATAAACAGAAGACAGTTTGGGAAAGTATGTCGTTTTCTGGAATCTCTATTAATGGTATTCCGATGAACCACAGTTTTTCATTGTATTGCGAGCGATGTGTTCGGCATCATTATGAAGGTTATGGTAAGCAATACACAGATTACAAAATGATGATGCGCTGCAGTCTGTGGAGGTCATGCTTGGTGGCTGAGCTGCCCCACGCTGTGGTGGACGTGGTGATGACAGAATCTATGATGGCTGTGTAGAACCGCACCATCAGCTCCTGGGGCAGGTTGAACTTCCTCAGCTGATGCAGGAAGCACATCCTCTGCTGGGCTCTCTTGGTGATGGAGCTCATGTTGTTGTCCCACTTCAGGTTCTTGGTGATTGCTGTGCTTTCAGGACTCCACTGCCATCACAGTTCTGTCCAGGATGGTGACTGCTGGCAGGGCTGGAGGGCTCTTCCTGAAGTCCACTGTCATCTCCACTTTTTTTGCTGTGTTCAGCACAAAGAACCACCTGATCTACCACCCGTCTGTAAGCAGACTCGTCACCACCTCAGATGAGAACAATGACTGTAGTGTCATCTGCATACTTCAAGATTTTGACGGAGGGATCCGTGGGGGTGCAGTCGTTCGTGTACAGTGAGAAGAGCAATGGTGAGAGGACACAACCCTGTTTGAGGTGAACTTTCCCAACCTCACCTGCTGCTCTCTGCCAGTGAAGACATTGGTCATCCACTGGCAAGTGGGGGTTGGCACGCCGAGTTGGAGCAGCTTGTTATGTAGCTGTCCTGCGTCCAGTTTTTTTGTATTTTCATTTATTGCATTTTATTTGATATTTATTTTATTTGATTCACACCATGTAAATGTCTGTCTGATACTGGGCACTGTGAGCTCCTGTAACCAAAACCAAGTTCCTTGTATGTGTACACATACCTGGCCAATAAAGCTTGATTCTGATTCTGACACACAGATTAACCCTGTTCCACTTTTACTGATACTTTCATGGGTAAGATCGTCAGGGGACACAGTTCACTCATATTATTGAAAAACGGTACAACTCTCTGAGTGAAAGTGTGTGTTATAGTGTGCAGATGTTTGTTGGTTAGAAGATCAGTGAAGGTCACTTTCCCCCTGTCCCAGTCCAGCTGCACTCTGACCGTCTGCAGCTTCTGTGTAGGTGTGAGGATGTGATCTGGCTGTTCAGGGCAGTGTACCAAATATGTATCACTGCTTTGATGGTAGTACATACTAAACATCAAACCCAGGAAAGAAAATCCTTTTCTCGGTGCAGAGTCTCTGATCACACCCAGTTCCCAGTTTTCACTGTCTCCAACCTGGATGTCCCAGCAGTGAATCCCTGAGTTAAACCCCTCAGAACCCAGAACACACCTGAACTTATCAAATCTCTCTGGATTATCTGGAAGTGATGGTTTCTTTTTTCTAAATTCCACAGTAGTAAGATCTTCAGATATGTAGAGGTCTGGATGTGCAGTGTTGGGGTCCAGAGTAACAGGGGCTGAGGAGAGAGAGAACGCAACATCATGTTCAGCGTTTTTCCACAGTACATCATTGGACTTCAAAATGAAACTAGAGAATTTCTTGCCGTAATGTAATTTCATATAGTTTGATGTGGGTGTAGTTAATTTAATTTGAAGCGAAACCTGTCAGGAATCTGAATGTGGATGAATATCCTGCTATCATTTTACCTTCATGTATGCATTATGTCCATCTCAGTTATTGTTATGAACGTATCTGTTGAGTGTGCTGCTGTGTAAAGTACAAAATACAGAGATACAAAGATTTGGCTTCATTGGATTCCTCCTGAAGTGTTCTTAGAAAGAGGAATTCCGTTAAAGGGGAAAGTTCCGGATTTAAGTTAGTCATTGCGGTAAAAGACATTCCAAGTGGTTTTATGTGGAATGATCCATTGTAGAAAAACACACTGACTCATAGTTTTTAAAAAGTGGTGGAGACAAGAAGCAAGGGCAGTGATGTCCACAACACGAATGTAGCACTTTTATTTACTGTCCAAAACCGCCAGTGAACCTAGCTTGTGTTCTAAGTTTTATATGTAACATTGATGATGGTCAAATTGCGGCAAACCTGAACCTACGTGTGTCTCTTCAGTAATGAAAGGATTAAAAATGTATGTTTAAGTCCAAAAGCATTTCAAACATATCAGAAAACAGTGTCACACACATCAAGACCTGTAAGCACTTCATGAAATAGCTTTCTGTGAGGCTTTTAATGCTTTAGATGTCCTACTGCTAACAGATTCTGGCTCGGTTAATTACTCTAGAATGGAGCATTTCACATCAAACTATTCTGAGGGACAAAAAAGTCCATAGAAGTCCTCTTTAACTTAGCAAGCCAAAAATGTGTGCAGATGAAACTTAGAAAGTGGTCATTCTTAAGCACATCGCTTTTGTTCCACTGACAGATTTTCACGATTTTATATAGAGTGAGAGTTTTAAAATGAAACGGTGCAGAATCTAAATCATACCTAGACCAAATGCGCTTGCGATGTTATTAAAAGCATTGCTATGATTATTCATGATATATATATAGTCAATTATCTATGATGATTTCCATAAGCGTCAGGTTTTACTCAGCATGTTGGGTGATGATGGCTCAGCTCAGGTTTTTTTTCAGTTTCAGACAGAATGTTCTTGACCTCGAAGCTACATCATATGATGTGGTTCGAGCCGGGCTCAGAAAGAAGGTTCCTGGGTAGTATTTGGGATTGGACTATCATTTGGGCCAGATTAAACCTCTGCTCTCAGTGACCAAGTCTGGTAATAAATACTGATTGTGCTGATTTCTGGCACCGTTATTTGTTCTCAGAGACAAAAGAGAAAGAGTTTTTTCTTTAAAACACATTTATATGTATGAATGCCAGACATCACTTTATTCTGAATTTGAAAAAGTAATGAAATGAATTAAAAGGAATGAATGAAATCTACTTCAGAACTTACTGTAATGGAGAATCTCCTGCATGTTCTCCCACACTCTGAACTTCAGGTTGGAAACATGTTTAGCAACATTGATGAGAGCTCCTGATGTCTTTTCTGGATCCTTTGTTGTGAGCTGAGCTCTGGAAATAGAAGAACGTGCAATTCACCACTGAATGAAGTTTGCATTCTCAGTTTTTCTGTTGCTCCTTTAAAATAGATACTTTTTACTACTACTGCTAGCATCACCACTACGGCTACCACCCTGCTTGTTATTATAATGAACCGTCTTTCTCATTTCTAAACTGTCACAAGCTTGCCAGAAATCATTTTCAAAAACATTTTATTTATTTTTATTTATAAACCACATGCAGCACATAGCATATAATCCATCTGAAGAACTGGTTCCCCATGCAAAGAGTCCTTTAAACATGAAATGGTTCTATATAGAGCTAAAGGATGTAAACAGAACCATTCATGTACTAAAGAACCCTTGAAGAACCATCATTTTTAAGTTTGAACTACATGTTTACACACATCCTAAAGTCTTGATTTACTAGCAATACATTCATTTTCTAATACAGCATGTTGGAGAATAAACAAAAATGAGTGATGTGACTTTTACTTACAGTTTTTCTGTGTACATGAAATTCTGAAAGGAGAAATAAAGAAAACATTGAACTCAAGCCGCTTTCCAAGCGCATTTCAGAACAAAAACTGAAATGAATTGATTTCTCAAAATGAGAGGGAGTGGTGTCTTTAAAGTATCAGTGCCCTTTTTTATGAGCCTTAATTGCTTAATATGTAGCTCTGCAAAAACTGAACATAAACTTTAAACTGTCCCTGACGGGCAGGTAGAGTCTGTAAGTTAAAATGTATTACTGATGTATTCTAGAACCTATAGCAGTTTCATTGAGGTATTTCTCTCATTATTCTCAGTGAACATCACATTGCTCATGTGTTTTTGTTCATAACCATAAAATTGACATTAGTAAGCTTTTCATATCGCTGCTGTCAGAACAAAATGTTGTATGTCCATTTTGTTGTTCTTCAGCTTTTGACGTGTAGTGGGGAGCGAGGAGGCAGACGCACATGCTGAGATAAGCGAGATTTATTAAGGGCAAATCCAGGGTCATAGTCGTAACAGTCCAGGTTCAGAGATCCAACACGGATTCATGAGGGGACCGACATGACAGACACCAGAATCCAAGAAGCAGACCAGTACAAAGACTACAACTACAACACAACCAAAATACATCAAACAAAGACCAGCACTAGACTAATGAAAACACAGGGCTTAAATACAAGAGGGCTAACGAGGGTTCACAAGACACAGGTGGAAACACAGGTGAGAATATTCAGGGGAGCAGTCACCAAAAACAAGGGGCCGGACTAGGAAACCAAAACAAATGCACATAGAAGATCAAAACACATGGACAGGACTGGGAGGGGCCAATTGTGACAACATGGCTTGAAAGTGCCTGATGGCCTTTACATTGGCTGTATATTTCATGATGAATGGACCAAATGACCCGGCCCAAAATGACTTAGAAAAAAGTCTGGTTCCATTGACTTACATTAAAAGTAAATTATGTTTTTTCCTTCTCCTGTAAAGTTACGATTCTGGAGATAAGAGGTTTTGTTCCAATAGCAGCAATATACTGATTCCAGAAGTGTCCCCACAAAGTGCTTCAATTCCTGCCCTTTCCTGAAACAAACTCCTGACTGTGATAATTTGGTTTGCTGACATTTGTTTGATGTTGACAGTTCAAAGACCTCCAAGTAAAAAGTTGGAACACCAACACAACTCTTGTCAAACAATATAAACTGAAAGAAATTGTATCTTAACATTTTATTTATGTGCTGCCACTTAACATATTTAAATCAAGAGCCTTTTTTCAGTACAGACTTTATTGTGTTTGTGTGAATGAAACAGAAAGAGCTTTTCTTACCTGTAAGAACAGAACGTCCTCAGCCTCCATCTCCTTCTCTATGTTCCTGATTGTGTCTGAAAGAGCTGATATTTCTCCATTCATCTCCTCAATCTTCCTCCTCATCATCTGACTCTTCTGCTTCACTTCCTTCTTCAGTGCAGCTATACTTGCTGCTTCTTCATCTCTTAGAAACTGGTGAAGCTTCTCAAACTCCTCCTTTATCTGCGTCTCTGTGTGCTGGGCCTGCGTCTGGAATGAGAGACGATTAGGAAACACAAACTCTAACAGATGATCTACAAGCGTTTACCACCTACAGGAGAAGTGGACCCTCATCAGAAACATGACCTCAGCAACATGTTTCACAGTTCAAGATGATGTTTCACCTTAATGTGGGCGGCTGTTTGGTCATAGTCTCGTTTAGCTTCCTCTAAGACTCTCAGATTCTTCTGTAGAGGCTCCAAAGCAGACTTGAGTTTATTCTGAAAAGAAATAACAGTTTAGGTGTATGTAGTCTCTCTCTATTTTAAAATGTTTGAACTTATAGTGGGTGGTATGGGCACCAATTTACACAGTATAATGTATTTAGAATTGAATGCAACAGTTAAAGCACCCCAAATGTATATCTGTGTTCATTCCATATATATCACTGTGCATTCAATATATATATATCAACGTTCATTCTATATATATATCAACATTCATTCCATATATATCAACATTCATTCTATATATATATATATATCAGTGTTCATTCCATATATATCAATGTTCATTAAATATTTCCTGTTTGGCTTGCACAAAAGCACATAAGGTTTATTAACTCATAGTATAGAAGACATTTTCTAAGGAATAATGTAGTCTATAATTAAGTCTATAGAGTCTATAATGCATGATAAAAGTAAGTGTAGGACTACTAAGTGATTTTCTGTTTATACTCTTCACACTATTACTTGTGTAGTCTCTGTGCCAGTACCAGTGTACGTTGTTGTATATTTGTAAGACAGCAGGACAGTTTTATATTTTTGGCTGTTTCTGTAAGACCCATGTCTCTCAGTGAATATGGTTCGTCTCTCCTTTTCATATTTGTTTATTTGCCTCAACCCAAGTTTGAGGGCTAATTGGCTTTTTCTAATATAAATGTAATTTAATAGTAATTTGATATCTTATGACATATAGCAAGTAAGTTTCTATGCCAGTGTATTGAAGTTTTGTATTGCAGTAACAGGTAATTTATTTAACAAATTATTTATTTATTTATTTATTAGCATTTTTAAAATTAATTAATTTTTGAATTTATGTTTTGAGAAATAGGTTCAAGGACCTCCTCAGCTTGAGACTTTCACAAAGAAGGTTTTGCTTCTTCTGGATAACACCACTACCCTTGTGCCACGGCGAGCAAATAAGGCCTGGTTGTTTGATGATGGCCATGTGAAATCTGTGGTAGAATTTAACACTGAATGGGGTGAGTCACAAGTGATGTCCACAATTCAGAGGGCTTTTATGCCACAGGTCGATGGCTGTAGTTGAGTGTGTAAAAGGTTAACCTACTTAGACCATAAGAAAAAACTCCCTGCTAGCCAAATATGTATTTCATCAACTTTAATATGTTTCATTAATCTACCTGTGCAGTTTGCAGTTGCTTATGAGTTGCCACAGCAGACTATACTGTTGAATATCAGTAGATGACATTGTTGGTAAGAGACGTAAAGGCCTAGTTTTAACAGCAACAGCTAGTTTAGAAAGAAAAAGCACAGGAACAGGAAATACATTCAGCAGGAAAAGGAAATAGGAATGGTAAGCAGGTCCCATTCCATATAAAGAGTCTGCAGTTTATTATTAAATTACCTCAAACTGACACTCGTTGGGTATTTTATATATACATAGGTATGTAAAGTTTGGGTGTCCCTGGTAAAATTACATATATTGTCCATTTTCTAATTTATGATATATATATATATTTATTTATATCAATGTTCATTCTATATATATTGGTGTTCATTCCATATATATCAACATTCATTCCATATATATCAATGTTCATTAAATATTTCCTGTTTGGCTTGCCATATAAAACATATAATAATATATATTATTATTTATTTTTTAAAGATATTTTTTTTGGGCCTTGTTAAGTTTCCTTTACTTTTGTCTTATGTTTCTATCAATTTTGATGGGTTGAAAAAATAAATCAAATACTTTTTAAATCGCTGATTGGCATGTTTACTTTTATCAGGTATTAAGTAGAAATTCCTCTTGGTTCTGTTCTGGCATGTGACCGGGCAGTCTCACTTCCTCTTTGTTGTGCCTTACCCCAGGAGATGCAACACCAGTATAAAGTTACGCCAAAGTTCCTACCTTAGAACTGGATTTGGTATACTGGAGGAACTGGCATACCAACAGTTATTAATCTGAACCATATAGATGTGAGGGTCTCACAGAGGGAAAAGAATGACGGCTTTACTGTCTGTCCAAAAATGATGGCCTTTTCATTAATGGCAAAGGCTCTCGACATATTAATAATTTATAAAATCTCTATAGCTCACTCTTATGCTTGCCCTTTGCTCTGAAAGCCACCCACTGAAAGACTTTGCCCTCAGTAAAACATAACAGGGCAATCTGACACTCAAAAAAAGCAGGTGAGACAGTTTAGAGTGTTCATAAACAAATACTGGAGCACATATCATACCTTAAGGTCATATACAGCTTCATCAACTGGACAGCAGCGGTGATTTTCATGAGAGTTTGATAGATGACACACCACACACACAGGCTGCTGATCATCCAGACAGAAGAGTTTGAGTTTCTCACTGTGCAGAGTGCAGAGCACCTCAGTCTCTGCTGAAGGTGAAGCTGAAGTTGAAGCTAAGGCTGTCTGGTTCTGGTTCTGGTTCTGGCTCTCTAGAAAAGCCTCACACACATTCTTCAGGGCGAGGTTCCGGGGAGGGTTCGCTTTGAAGAACTTTTTCCTACAAACTGGACATTCTCGAGATCCTTTAGATTTCCAGAACTTCTTTAGGCAGGCTTTACACACACTGTGGCTGCACAACAGAACAACAGGATCCCTGAAGATGTCACAGCACACACAGCATATGAGATCGTCCTCTAGTGTGCTTGTAGATGCCATTTTGGTCTCGTCTTCGTCTTCTAAGGGCTTCTTCTGCTGTCCTTTAGGTCCTTTAGCAAGACTGTAAACAGCAGAGTCATGACAGGGTTGGTATCGGCGTCTCACAGGCAGGGCAAGGCGGACTGAGGGCTGGTCTGCAGTGACAGTGCAGATTTCAGTTTCGTTCCGGAAGCAGGCTGTGTGGAGGAGGAGGAGGAGAAGGAGAAGGAGGAGAAGGAGGGGGAGAAGGAGGGGCTTTGGAAACGGAAAATCTGAGCATGCGCAGAACTCTAACTTGCATCCACTAAACGTTCTTGATACACAAAACCAGACCAGACCAGACTATTTTTCCTTTATGTAAAAATAAAACCAAAAAAAAAGAAAAAACTCTTTACAAAGAGATCTTATAACATTTCTGGACATAATAAATAAAAACAAGAAAAGAATATTTTCACTATTTGCAATTTCTTTTATATTTGACTTTCTTATAGTTCAGTTAATCTGCTAATACTAATTCAGTGATTGTATTAATAGCATACTTTACTATCTGAATAACACTGAATGTTGTAGGACATTATGTATTGGTATACATCAGATATTATAAAGATATTATATTCATACACATTTTATTATTAAAGTCTTTTCATAAAAAAAAAAAGTTCTATATTTTACTTGGTAACCAAACAGGTGATCTGAAACGAATATGAACTATCTATTTTAACCTTTTACATGGCCAGGTCCTGCTGCCGGGCCCAAAGTACACATTAACTCAAGAACAGCTCAACCAGTTTAGATCAGAGTCTCTGTAGTTAGTGAATAATAAGCCTTAGTATGTACTTAGCCTGTGAAGCTCATCATTTCTGTAAGTACAGCATGATGGCTTCTGCAGTCCAAAGCTTTTGGTATCTATATGGGGAATTAAATGTGGAGTCTAACGCATGTGGCTTCAGCACAGGCCTTACAGAACATACATACAGATTTTAAACTGATCTCACTATATCCTCGCCCAAAGAGCCCAGACAAACATGGAGCAATCCAACTATACTTCAAATTCTGCTTTTTGTTAGAGTGTGTTAGATTGTATCACATTATGTACAGTCCATGTGTAGCGAGTCACTCTAGTTTAATATGGCAGGTGTGATGTCTCATGCTGAGTGTCACACTAGCGTGGTCTAGAGAGGACAGTCTAGAGTGTGGTCAGCACTTCAGGGAACCTCTAAGCAGACAACGAGGCAAAACCTGGAAAAGACAGTCTGGTGAGATTCAGTGACAATGCCAATGAGAGAAGGCCAAATGATGGTGCCAGCACGGGAAGGCTTGATAGAGAAGCAGGCATGTTAAGGCTTAAGGCCAGAGATTGCATGGCAAGGCAAAACGAAGAAGGCGGCACATCAAGGCTCAAGGCTGCGAGGCAGTATGGGAAGGCATAACTGTGGTGCCTGCAAGAGGGAGGCCAGTGAAAGCAAGACCATGAAAAGCTTGGTGGGCCAACATTACAGAGAGAGAGGACAATGTGCTGGCTGGCACCGAAACCCTGGGCAGGTGGGTAAACAGTAGCTGATCAGGAGGTTCACTGGCAACTGCAGGCTATAAGTTGAATTCACAAACCGCTTATCGCATCATGCTTCTCATCACAAGCTCACCGAAATCTCCACTGTGATCAGGTGTGCACACACCAAGAGAGGCATATCAAAGTGTGCGGCCCCAGGTGAGCACCCAGCAGTGAGTGAGGACCACAACTGTCCACACACCCAGGGATTTGCCTCAAACTGGGAGGTTGCTCAGATGGTCGACCTTTAAACGAGGGACTAAGGTAGTGACCTGAGATCGGCTCTTGCTGCCTTTGGGAGGGTCATGAGGTGTGACCACGCAGACAAACATGCACATAGGCTCGTGGTAGGTGTACAGCCTTCTGAAAAGGGACCCAGTGTTGTTCATGTCATGGGTTTTTTGTGTTGAGAGTCGTGTTGAGGTCATCTGTGTTTCGTGTGGAATGTTTGTGTGTGCCTTCCTGCCCTGGAGTTTAATAAACAGCACCCCCCCACCACCACTCCCCCACCCGTCTCCTTTGTGTCTTACTCTACATAATAACAATAAACATTTAACTGGAAGAAACATTAATGTCTACAGTGCTTGCTTTTTGTGTCGCAAGAACAGTCAGTAGACAAATATGACAATTATGTACACCTCCCTTTCCAGAGCTCCGCCTCCACTACAGTGTCTCTGGAAGAAACACAAGCTTTCATTATGCGGATTCTTGTTCATTCTATCACACCTTACTTAAGTGACACTGATAAATACTCTAAGCTAACAGCTCTGATTTTTTACCGTCATTCTGAAGGCATCTGAAGACCACAGTGTGTGATTCTCAGCATTGCTGCTGAGGTCAGTACAGTAATCCAGAAACTGAAAGTAACACCCGGAGAAGCCATTAGAAGAAGAGACCAGCAGCTGCTGAAGAAAATGACATCTACAATCTCTCTACAAGAGAAGGATCTTTTATGCTGTGTTTGCTGTGAAATCTTCAGGGATCCTGTTCTACTGTCGTGCACCCACAGTGTGTGTAAAACCTGTCTGCAGAAGTTCTGGGAAAGTAAAGGGTTTCGAGAATGTCCAGTTTGCAGAAGAAGATCCTCAAGAGAAGTACCTCCACTTAACCGGATACTGAAGAACCTTTGTGATTCTTTTCTAGAGAGCAGGAGTCAGAGATCTTCAGCAGGGTCTGAGGGGCTATGCATTCTTCACAATGAGGAACTCAAACTCTTCTGTCTGGATGACCAACAGCATGTATGTGTGGTGTGTCAGACTTCAAAGACACATCAAAATCACCACTTCTGTCCAACAGATGAAGCTGTGACTAGCCTCAAGGTAGGCAACTTTATTTATTTATTTTTTAAATTATCCATCCATACTTGCCAAGCTGTGAAGTCCAGTTCTGTTTTCTGTGAGTACCAGATTTTCCTGTTTAAGCATGTTGGACAGGTTAGTCACTGGGTGTGTTGCCAGAGCAAAGGGCACACATTCCTTAATAAGTGTCAATCAGAGAGTCATCAAAAAGATCAAATTAGGATAATGGCCTGCTTTGTATTCACTTTGTGAGCAGACATAAAATATTTGTTCCTCGTAGCCAAACATATAGAAACCTAAGCCTACATCAAAAGGCCAAACCACATTCAAACACTGCAAAGACGTAGAATGCTTTCAGCTAAACTATTGCTTAATTGCAGGATAAACTCCAGTCTGCTTTGGAGAATCTTCGGCAGAATCTGAAAGTCTTAGAGGAATCTAAACGAGACTATGACCAAACAGCCGCCCACATTAAGGTGAAACATCATCTTCAACTGTGAAACAAGTTGCTGAGGTCATGTTTCTGATGAGGGTCCACTTCTCCTGTAGGTGGTAAACGCTTGTAGATCATCTGTTAAGAGTTTGTGTTTCCTCATCGTCTCTCATTCCAGACGCAGGCCCAGCACACAGAGAGGCAGATAAAGGAAGAGTTTGAGAAGCTTCACCAGATTCTAAGAGATGAAGAAGCAGCAAGGATAGCTGCACTGAAGGAGGAAGAGGAGCAGAAGAGTCAGATGATGAGGAGGAAGATTGAGGAGATGAATGGAGAAATATCAGCTCTTTCAGACACAATCAGGAACATAGAGAAGGAGATGGAGGCTGAGGACGTTCTGTTCTTACAGGTGAGACTTACTTTACTCTCTCTCTGTTAATGGAGATCACCATTATAAAGATCTTTTATTGTACCCAATAATCCAACAACTGATTTTGTCCTCTTTTATGTGTGCAATGATAACGATATATCTATAGCTATGTAACTATCACACTGTTCTTTCAGAACATCAAATCCACAATGACACAGTGAGTTAATGTCTTTATTCCATTATGCAATTAGACGTTAGCATTAACAGTTTTGGTGGTGGTGATGGTCACAAAAATAGGAGAATCTAAAATGACTGTCTAATTGTTGCCTTGAAGGGACTGTGGTGTTTTTTTTTCTTTTTTTCTAAAAATCTGGTGAGCACCAGATTCAATTATCTGAGCATAAGATACAATGCAGTGATCACCTGATATTACCAAAAAAAGTACCACATCTATGTCTTGTGCTCAGCTGATAGTATCTAGTGCTCACCTAACAGCATTGGGCGCTCAGTACATAGTATTTAGTGCCTACCTGATAGGATTGGGTGCTTACTTGATAGTATCAGGTGCTCAACATATAGTACCTGGTGCCAACCAGATTTTTACCTACAATACTTTATGTATATAAATATATATATATTCAGTTTCTTCATATTTCAATATGTTCAGACTTCAGCTCACACAAAAGGATCCAGTGTCCACTGAAGGAGCTCTGATCAATGTTGCTAAACACCTTTCTAACCTGAAGTTCAGAGTGTGGGAGAAGATGCTGGAGCTTCTCCAGTACAGTAAGTTCTGATTCTCTTTTCCATTTATCTCAGAAATCATCTAATACTGATTTAAATTTACTTAAAAGGAATTGTTTAGGATGAACACTGTACTCCTATATGCTGTTGATTCACTAATTCATTTTAGTTTCTTTTTAATTTTAATTTTTTTGTATTCAAACAACCGAATATGTTAAGTACTAGTTTGACTGTTTGCATCATTCAATCCCTTTCTAAATGTTTTTAACTATAGTAAAAGAAAATATTACTGAGAACCATGATGTATCATTGTGTTCTCTCTCCTCAGCCCCTGTTACTCTGGACCCCAACACTGCACATCCAATCCTCCACCTGTCTGATGATCTCACTGCTGTAGAATTCAGAAATGAGGAGTCATCACTGCCTGATAACCCAGAGAGATTTGACAGCTCTGTGTGTGTTCTGGGTTCTGAGGGTTTTAACTATGAGAAGCACTGCTGGGATGTTGAGGTTGGGGACAGTGATCACTGGGAGCTGGGTGTGATTTCAGAATCTGCGTCAAGAAAGGGAGACTCTTTCTGTGGTTCAGTGTGGAAACTGTGTAAAAGTAATAATAAATACTGGATATGCAGCCCAGGACAGCCTGACCTCTCCCTCAAACCTAAAGAGAGTGTCCAGTGGGTCAGAGTGCAGCTGGACTGGAACAGGGGGAAAGTCAAATTCTCTGATCTACTATCAAGTGCACATCTGCACACTATAACAGGCACTTTCACTGAGAAAGTTTTGCCGTTTTTCTGTAATGGATCTGTTTGTCCTCTAAGGATCTTATCAGTGAAGACGTCGGTATCAGTGGAAAAGTGAAGTTGTTAAATTAGCAATGCAATAATAGGAACAGATACTCATTAATAAGTAACATGTGGTGAGGTAAGAAAAACTGTGTTAAAATGAAGTTTAAATGTGTCACATATGACAGTTATTCACATCTCAAGAAGCTGTGAAGAAAACTGGCACATCTCCCATTCATACACTCCCTATTGGAAACTACAAGAAATAGCTTCAAACCCACTACTACTACTGGTATGTGTGTGTTTTTAAGTGAACTTCTCACTTGAAATTCCAGTGTAAGTGTTGTTTATTCTCAGTTTTGTAGGTGTGGAGACGAAAGCTCTGTAGACACTATCTGGATTTAAACATGAACAACTTTATTTCAAATTAACAAGATAGTGTCAAAGCCCTGTGAGAGTCCTGAAGGCCGAATGTGTCCAAGTTGTGTCCAAGTTGCCTCAGCTTTTAGGCTGAATGTACGCACATACATAACACACATACATACATTTACATAAGGAAACATCTGGAAAAGCTTAGGAATATGTTTTGTGATTTTAGTCCATTTGTCTGGATTTATAGGATATCCAACTACAGCTCAACCTGCCAAGCACAACACGAATAACAAGACATAAAACTCGAAACACGAGCTCATCAGATGCGTAAGCCTCGGATGTGATTTCTCGTGTTGCTGAGCTACAGAGACTGTTGTTGAAAGACACAGGCGATGAGCAAAACTATGATTGTACTTTGTTTTCAGATGTACAGAAGCACATTTTTTGCCAGCTCTTCTCCGCTGCGACATCACTCGATCCAAGGTTACTAATGTAGGGCTGCATAGGTAATGTACTTTAGCATTAAATGTTAAGGTACAAAACATTCATTTACACTAACAAGTACTTAACTTAATTTTAACAAGTAATCAACTTAATTGTAAGTAGGCTACTCAATATGGTATCAGAACTCAATATTGGCAAGTGTCACGCTTCCAGGTTCTCCTCCCTTGCCTAGTACGCTCCAGGACTCCATTTCCCATGAGTCCAATCCCAATGATGTCACCTTCTCCTCCAGTCACACGCATCTGCCTCATTCTCAGTCACCTGAATTCTGAAGTGATTCACCGGTGCCTGTTTGGTCTCAGAGCTTAAATAGCTGCTGGTTTGGTTTCCTCTTTGCGAGGTACTGCCCTTCACTGGATTACTGAGCAGTTTTCTACTGTTGTCTCAACTTGTGTTTTGAACCCTTTGCCTGTATTTTGGATTTTGCTCTTTTGTCTTTGCCCTTTTGCTCTGGTTGCCTGTATGTTTAGTCTTCTCTGGTTTTAGACTCTTGTTTGGTTTTTGGATTCTGATTTTGGATTTGCCCTGTCTTTCTATCTGACACCTGTCTTCTATCTTTCTATCTGACACCTCTCTCAATAAACAGACTTTTGTTTTTAAGATCTGTGAGCATCTACTTGTGATTCTGCAGCGTTACAGCAAGTACTAAAATTATGTAATAATACTCAGACTGAATAAACTGGTATCAATGCATCATTCCATACTGTTAAATAATACTTACCTCTGAGGCCTGTTTTTATGAAGGCCTATGAGGCCTGTTTTCATGAAGGCCTGTGAGGCCTGTTTTTAAGAATACCTATGAGTCCTGTTTTTATGAAGGCCTATGAGGCCTGTTTTTATGAAGGACTATGAGGCCTGTTTTTATGGAGGACAATGAGGCCTGTTCTTATGAAGGCCTATGTGGCCTGTTTTTATGAAGGCCTATGAGGCCTGTTTTTATGGAGGACAATGAGGCCTGTTTTTATGAAGACCTCTGAAGCTTGTTTTTATGAAGGCCTATGAGGCCTGTTTTTATGGAGGCCTATGAGGCCTGTTTTTATGAAGGCCTATGTGGCCTGTTTTTATGAAGACCTCTGAGGCCTGTTTTTATGAAGGCCTATAAGGCCTGTTTTTATGAAGGACTCTGAGGCCTGTTTTTATGAAGGCCTATGAGGCCTGTTTTTATGAAGGCCTATAAGGCCTGTTTTTATGAAGGCCTATGAGGCCTGTTTTTATGAAGGCCTATGAGGCCTGTTTTTATGAAGGCCTATAAGGCCTGTTTTTATGAAGGCCTATGAGGCCTGTTTTTATGAAGGCCAATGAGGCCTGTTTTTATGGAGACCTATAAGGCTTGTTTTTATGAAAGCCTATGAGGCCTGTTTATATGAAGGCCTATGAGGCCTGTTTATATGAAGGCCTATGAGGCCTGTTTTTATGAAGGCCAATGAGGCCTGTTTTCATGAAGGACTTTGAGGCCTGTTTTTATGAAGGCCTATAAGGCCCGTTTTTATGAAGGACTATGAGGCCCGTTTTTATGAAGACCTATGAGGCCTTCATATGAGGGGATCGAAAGTTATGGGCATCCAATGTTGGTTTTCTGCCTCGCCGCTTACTTGCAGAGATTTCTCCAGATTCTCTGAATCTTTTGATGATATTATGGACTGTAGAGGAACGTTGTTCTTAAACTGTTGGACTATTTGCTCACGAAGTTGTTCACAAAGTGGTGAACCTCGCCCCATCCTTGCTGGTGAATGACTGAACCTTTCAGGGATGCTCTCTTTATACCCAATCATGACACTCACCTGTGGAATGTTCCAAACAGATGTTTTTTGAGAATTCCTCAACTTTCCCAGTCTTTTGTTGCCCCTGTCCCAACTTCTTTGGAACGTGTTGCAGGCATCAAATTCAAAATGAGTGAATATTTGCAAAAAACAAAGTTTATCCATTTGAATATTAAATGTCTTTGTAGTGTATTCAATTGAATATAGGTTGAAAAGGATTTGCAAATCATTGTATTCTGTTTTTATTTATGTTTTACACAACGTCCCAACTTCATTGGAATTGGGGTTGTACACTATATACTATCCACAATAGAGAGTATTTACTTTTTTTTGACAGCCATCCCATAACACCCAATTTTATTTTATGTATCAGGATATCCAGTAGAGAATTAATATGACTGACACTGAAATCTGACGATTTACTTCTTTTCTCAAGATATCTTTCCAGACCTTGATATTTTTTACTGTCCTGAAATAGATAATAGATAAAACAATATAATCAGTGTTTAATGCGATTTGTCCTTTGTCCTTTCGACAAAGATGCAATCTTGTGATAACCTAAGATATCTTCTGTCTTCTTTGATTTCTACAAGTTGTAAAATTACTGATAAAAGTTACTACTACGATACATTACTATTTGTATTACTAACTATTTGGTAATAAAATGGCAACAAATAATAATTACCTGAAAAATATTATAACTATTACAGTAAAAGTGTATAATACAATCAGCAATCAGCCATTCTATCCACACTAGCCACAGCCAGTTATAGCCACACCATGACTGCATTTCTTCACTAGAGATGGTGATGAAGGACCTGACATTTCCTCAGATAACACTTTATGAACACCCAAATGATCAGTGTAGAAGTATTGTGTAGAAGAATAATACTCTTCCAGGTGCTACTTTCATTACCAAGCATGACTGCATCACCTATATAAGATGTTTCGTTAACACATGTGAAGCTGGGTGTTTAGTTTTGTGAACTCCTCAAATAAGGAAATTGCTTAATATCTTGTCTGTCTGATACATCTTTCCCCCCCTTGCTCCCTGCCATCATCAACCTGCTCGATCTATCTCTATGCACTGCAATTTCAGTAGGAGAAATTAAAAACATTAAATTGTCTTTGTAATATTTTTGTTAAAAAAGGTAAAAACCAGTGCCTTTTCTTTTTATTTGCATTCCAATGCTTTCCCAACTTTGGCAACCCACTATGTACTGTAAAATGTAATTGCCATCCATGCAGTAACTCTCCTCAAGTGCTCTGGCTGAAAGGGACTTTCACTTCTTTATATGGTTCAGTCTCGGCTGTGTTACACTGTCCCCCATTTTAATCTGAAATTAGCTCAGTTGTTACCCTATCATTTGTATTCAGGTCTGCATGCTGCTCAAATTCCACAAAGTGTGTTTATTCAGTGAAGTTCATATCTCCAGTTTTATCTGCATGACTGTTAATCTAACAGTTACTGTCTATATACCTTTAGTTATCTGTCATCTTGTACTTATATACCTTCCATCCATCCATCCATCCATCCATCCATCCATTATCTTCCATTTCTCTGGGGTTCCGGTCGCAGGGGCAGCATCCTAAGCAATGAGGCCCAGACCTCCCTTTCCCTAGGCACTTCCACTAGCTCCCCGGGGGGATTCCGAGGCGCTCCCAGACCAGCTGGGCAATATTGTCATGTCAGCATGTCCTGGGTCTTCCAGGGGTCTCCTCCTGGTTGGACTTGCCTGTGACACCTCCCGATGAGGCATCCAGGAGGCATCCTAACCAGATGCCTGAACCACCTCAGCTGGCTCCTCTCGACGTGGAGTCCCTCCCGGATGATCGAACTTCCCACGCTATCTCTAAGGGAGAGTCCAGACACCCTGCGGAGGAAACTATTTCGGCCGCTTGTATTCGCGATCTCGTTCTTTCGGTCATTACCCAAAGCTCATGACCATAGGTGAGGGTGGGAATGTAGATCGACCGGTAAATCGAGAGCCTTACCTTATGGCTCAGCTCTTTCTTTGCCACAACAGATTGGAAAAGAGCCCGCATCACTGCTGACCCAGCACCAATCCGCCTGTCAATCTCCCGCTCCCTTTTACCATCACTCGTGAACAAGACCCCAAGATACTTAAACTCCTCCAGTTGAGGCAAGAGCTTATCCCTGACCCAGAGAGGGCTCTCCACCCTTTTCCGCCTGAGAACCATGGCCTCGGATGTGGAGGTACTGATTCTCATCCTGGCCACTTCACACTCCGCTGCAAACCGATCCAGCGAAAGCTGAAGTTCCCCAGGGAACACAGTCAAATGCCTTCTCCAGATCCACAAAGCACATGTGGACTAGTTGGGCAAACTCCCATGAACCTGTCAGAATCCTGGAGAGGGTGAAGAGTTGGTCCAGTGTTCCATGACCAGGGCGGAACCTGCACTGCTCCTCCTGAATCTGAGGTTTAACTATAAGCCAGACTCTCTTCTCCAGTACCCCTGCATCGACCTTACCAGGGAGGCTGAGGAGTGTGATTCCCCTGTAGTTGGAACACAACCTCTGGTCCCCCTTTTTAAAAAGAGGCACCACCACCCCAGTCTGCCAATCCAGTGGCACCGCCCCTGATGTCCACGCAATTTTGAAGCCTTGCCACCAAGGAGCTTTTTAACTACCTTAACGACTTTGGCCTCAGTAACGGACAAGCCTATTCCCAAGTCCCCAGACTCTGCCTCCTCACTGGAGAATGTGTCGGTGGGATTGAGAAGGTCCTCAAAGTATTCCTTCCACTGCCCAATGACATCTTCAGTCGAAGTCAGCAGCACATCTCCAATATACAGTGCTTGTGCTTAAAGTCACTTTCCAAGGCCTCACCAAACTCCTCCCACACCCGGGTTTTTGCCTTGGCAACAACTGAAGCCGCAGATCGCTTGGCCTGTCGATACCTGCCAGCTGCCTCTGGTGTCCCACAGGCCAACCATACCCGGTAGGACTCCTTCTTCAGCTTGACGGCGTCTCTCACCTGGGGTGTCCACCACTGGTTTCGAGGATTACCACCCCGACAGGCACCAACTACCTTGTGGCCACAGCTACAGTCAGCCACTTCAACAATGGAGGAGCGGAACATGGCCCATTCTCAGTCAATGTCCCTCACCTCCCTTGATATCTGGTCAAAGTTCTGACAGAAGTGTGAGTTGAAGATCAATCTGACAGGTTCTTCTGCCAGACATTCCCAGCAAACCCTCACTATACACGTGAGCATTGAAGTCGCCCAGTAGGACAATAGTCTCCAGGAGGAGCACTTTCAAGCACCCTTCCCAAGGACTCTAAGAAGGCTGGGTACTCTGAACTGCTGTTCAGTACATAAGCACAGACAACAGTCAGGACCCGTTCCCCAACCTGAAGGTGTAGGGAAGGTACCCTTTCATCCACCAGAGAAAACCCCAACATACAGGCACCGAATCAAGGGGCTATGAGAAAGCCCACACCTGCCCGCCACCTCTCACCATGGGCAACTACTGAAAAGAATGAAGTCCAGCCCCTCTCAAGGAGATTGGACCCAGAGCCCAAGCTGTGTGTTGACGTGAGCCCGACTATATCTAGCCGATATCTCTCAACCTCACGCACAATCTCAGGCACTTTCCCCGCCAGTGAGGTAACACTCCAAGTTCCAAAAGCCATTTTCAGCAACCAAGGATCAGAATGCCAAGGCACATGCCACAAGCCCCTACTATTGCCCCTCCCATCGGTTGTGGGTCGATGGGAGGGGGGACTCATGCAACCCATTCGAGCTGGGCCCGGCCGGGCACCATGAGTAAATGCCCGGCCATCAGACGCTCACTGGCGAGCCCCTCCCCCAGGCCTGGCTCCAGGGTGGGGCCCTGGTAACCCTGATCCGGGCAGGGTACACAAGTCCTGTTTTGATTTGATTTTTCATAAGGGTAATTATGGATCACACTTTGTCTGACCTGTCACCTAGGACCAGTTTATCTACCAGGAGCTTTTCCTCCAGACAACATAGCTCATAGGATCAATCAAGCACGCAAACCCCTCCACCACAATAAGGGGACTTATATACCTTTATCAATAAATTAATTTTAATAAAGTTATTTCTTGTGTTTCTGTGTACATATTTATCACTATTCAACTGGTAGATAACTGTCCACAGGCAAACCCTAGCCTGAGGTTAATCTAAGTAACTGTGTTTTATGGTGAGTGGGAAAATAGATGGTTTAAGTGGCCATGTCCCGCTAAATGTAAGAGTCATGGATTTAATAGGAGAAGCTGGTGTATGTATGTAGTGGAGAGAGCTTATAATAGAAGGAGCTTTTCTCTGATAATGTGAAAGATACAAGACTCCTTTAACTCCATAACTTTTTGATTTAATATAGGCTGTCAAGTAAATCCAGTGTTCAGTTTCTTTTGTCTCATATGAGTTTATTTAGATACCTAGAAAGGTCAGAGTGAATTGTTGACTTTAACAGGTTAGTTAGCTCGGTATCAGTCCTTACCTTCCAAGTGGCACTGGATAATATGCAAATTTACCAAGGACAACTGAGCTCACCAATGGAAATTTTCAGCAACCAAGGATACAAAGTGTCAGCACATCATTACTCTGTCTGGACATGCACATTAGTTACTACAGCAGCAGTAGCTCTCTCTTGTGGACAATCTTTTTAAACATGAGGAGAGAGTGGGTGAACGAGTGAGTTATAAGCCAGTCCATAAGGTGCATTGCCTCTTACATGTTGCCTGGGTGGCTTTCATTTTGAAAGTAGTCATGAGAATGTTTGAAATCTCAGCTGGAATGCTGTTCTCAACTTTTAGTCTTTTCCACCATTGATTGCCAAGCTGTCATGTAATGCATCTAAGAGTTGAGGAGAAGCCTAGACTGTTGATCCTCAACTCTAAGGATCGTATCTTTCCTGATCTTTAACCAGTCCTCAGCTCCTCTGTTTGAATCAGCTGAAATCCTTGTGGTGGACCAAAATGCCCTGTATTCAAAAATGGAGTGAAATATTAATGTTATAATAGATACTCCATTCAAAAAGTGGTTTTATTGCATTGTGCATGCCGCAATAGGGAGGAGTACAATAAATATAGTAAAGGAAAGTTCAAGTAAAAATGTAGGATAGCCTAATTAGTAATGGTAAGGTGAGCTTACCATGCACAATGGACACAAGCAATCGTGTACCCTGCCCGGGAGAGGGTCATTGGGACCTACCCCTGGAGCCAGACCTGGGGGTAGTCTTCTTCAGTGAGAGCCTGGTGGCCAGGCAGCCCATGTAACCCGGGTGGGCTCAGCCCAAAGAAGCAATGTGGGGAGACCATGTGGGCCCACTACCTGCAAGGTCCGGCATGGGGGAGCGGTGCAGTGCCATTTAGGCAGTGGGAGATTGCACAGGGGCCCTTGGTGGCCTAGGTCCCTGCGGCAGAAACTGGCTCTTGGTACATGGAATGTAAGCTGAGTCCCAGGCTGGCGAACGTGCAGTTGGAGTTTGTCCCGGTGGATGAGAGGATCGCCTCAATGCGAATTAAAATTGCAGAGAGGAAAACTCTGACTGTTGTCTGTGCTTATGCACCAAACAACAGGTCAGAGTACTTGGCCTTCTTGGAGCAAGTGGGCGGGGTTCTGGAAAGGGTCCCGCCTACAGACTCCATAGTCTTACTGGGAGACTTCAGTGCTCACGTTGGCAATGACTGGGAGACTTGGAGAGGCGTGATTGGGAAGAAGTGTACATGGTACCAGAGCTCCTTTGGTCAGAGGTCAATGATTGAATTTGTTGTCGTTTCATCTGACTTGGCACCATATGTTCTGGACACTCGGGTGAAGAGAGGTGCTGACCTGTCAACTGATCATCATCTGGTGGTGAGTTGGATCAGATGGCAGGGAAGACTGATGGTCAAATCCAGTAGGCCCAAGCGAATAGTGAGAGTGTGTTGGGAATGACTGTTGGAGGCCCCTGTTCAGAATGATTTCAACTCTCACCTCCAGGAGAGCTTTTCTCATGTCCCGGAGGATGGGGTATTTTTTCACTTTCAGTGTCAGTATTGCTGTTTGACTAATTTAGGAGAGTCAATTTTGATTGATCGATTAAGGTAATGAAAACACTGAGAAGAAAATTGAAGTATTGGAGCAGAATGTGTACAGTGTGATGGAAAGCTGAGTGGTCTGTTGTTTTTTTTATTTGTTTGTGAACATTCAAGTTTAAAAAGGATGATACTTTCAGATTTTTTTCATTTTTTTCTTTTTTTGTTTTATTGATTCAGGCAATTTATGAACATTTCTATTTGAATTTCTGTAAAATTTCTGCAAATTTTATATGTTTCACCAGTTTGTTTATTGTGTGGAAAATTAGACAGTGGTTTTCAAAACAAATTACTGACAGTCTGTGCTACTGTGCTACTGGTTTAGTTCTAATGAATAAATGGTTTTACAATCTCTTCACCTTCAGCATTTAAAGAATCATTCTATAGAGATTAGAACAGCAACTACTGTAGAACGCACACAGTTATAGATCATCTATAGAGCATCTGACTGACTCCTACTTGTTCAAAGCTCCACCTCCTCCACACCTCATCTTCCTGTTGGAGGAAGTGAACCTCATCCTGTCTCTTTGATTTTTCTTCATTCTGCAATCACTTCACTCAGAGACACCAATGAGGAGCTTTTAAACAGTGACTGTATGTGTTTGTTTCTTGCTGAGTGATTCTGAACTGAGCTAAAACTCACTCAGTGGGTTGAAGGGCTACAGTGGCTGATTCTCAACTGAACTGCTCTGATCATTACAGACGTCCTGAAAGTGAAAGTGGAGTTTGGACTGAAGTAGCCATTACAGAGAAACAGCACAGCAGCAGTTGGAGGAAATGGCTGCTAGAAACCCTCTTGCAGAAGAAGACTTTTCATGTCCTGTGTGCTGTGACATCTTCAGGGATCCTGTTGTTCTGAGGTGCAGCCACAGTGTGTGTAAAACCTGCCTGCAGAAGTTCTGGGAAACTAAGGGGTCTCGAGAATGTCCAGTTTGTAGAAGATCTTCTAAAGATGATCCTCCTTGTAACCTTATACTCAAGAATCTTTGTGAGGCTTTTCTAGAGAGCAGGAGTCAGAGATCTTCAGCAGGGTCTGAGGGGCTCTGCGTTCTGCACAATGAGAAACTCAAACTCTTCTGTCTGGATGATCAGCAGCCTGTGTGTGTGGTGTGTCAGACTTCAAAGAAACACAAAAATCATGAATTCTGTCCAGTAGATGAAGTCGTGACAGATATTAAGGTAAAATTCTTATTCTGCTATTTTATTTTCCAAAATGTAGCTCAACAAAAAATGTATAAGCTACAGATTATTAAATCAGTAAAAGCCTGTCTTGCCAGAAGAGTTGAGGTCTGACATTGGGTGTGGTTCCTGCGTACAAATATGGATGAATCATCAAATTTTCAATTAATTTATGTGTGATCTACATATATTCTGCATGTATATATGTATATATTCTACATATATTCTGCAATATTATGTACTCTAAAATGAAAGCTTAATCTTTTAAATAAAAATAAATAAAGCTTTTTTTCTAAAAGAAAAAGTTTTTTATCAAGCATAGATAAAAGTCAGAGCAGGAACATGTTCTCAGTAATTGTCCATCTGGTCACCCGAGGTCTCACTTTCAGAAGTACTAACCGTGCATCCAGTATCAAACCTCCTTAATCTCAGTCTCACCACATATACTCCCCAATCTTAGTGAGTCAATGCAGAGTATTGCCAGTTCTGCTGAGTCTGACTACTGAGTGTTTGTCTTGTTTTTCTCTCTTTTTTTGCAATTTTATTTTGGCCTTTTATCCTTTTTGTGTTGTCTGGCTGAGGCATTGGGCTGATCTAGTGGAATGACCTTTTTGGTCAGCCTTTTTTACTACAAGCATCGGACTGCCCTGTCATTAATTCTGCAAATGGATCCCTCACAACTCTCTGGGTCTGCATTTTCCTACATGTCAATCGGGCAACCTAGACATAGCAATAAATCCGATGTAAACACTTTCCCAAATCAGCAATTTCACCTAATATCGCAAAAAGACCTTGTATTAAATATGTTGCTATAAAATCCACACCAACTCTTAAAAAGGCCAGATTACTAATAATATGTTAAAAGACAAGCAAGGACACAATCTAACCTGTGATTGTTCACTTTCAGAATAAACTCAAGTCTGCTTTGGAGCCTCTACAGAAGAATCTGAGAGTCTTAGAGGAAGCTAAACGAGACTATGACCAAACAGCCGCCCACATTAAGGTGAAACATCATCTTGAACTGTGAAACATGTTGCTGAGGTCATGTTTCTGATGAGTGTCCACTTCTCCTGTAGGTGGTAAACGTTTGTAGATCATCTGTTAGAGTTTGTGTTTCCTAATCGTCTCTCATTCCAGACGCAGGCCCAGCACACAGAGAGGCAGATAAAGGAGGAGTTTGAGAAGCTTCACCAGTTTCTAAGAGATGAAGAAGCAGCAAAGGTAGCTGCACTGAAAGAGGAAGAGGAGAAGAAGAGTCAGATGATAAGGAGGAAGATTGAGGAGATGAATGGAGAAATATCAGCTCTTTCAGACACAATCAGGAACATAGAGAAGGAAATGAAAGCTGAGGATGTTCTGTTCTTACAGGTGAGACACTTTTTTGAAGTTTGAAAAAAGTAATGTACAAACTCAGCTACTGAGACTGTTAGTGTTTTCTAACATGTGTTTAATTGTTGAGGATCGAGCTTTTTAAAAAATTGGTTTAACCCTGATTCTCTTCTCTCTTTCTTCCCACTCAGAACTTAAAGTCTACAATGAAACAGTGAGTTTTATATCTTGGTGTTTAACAAGTTGTTTATAAAATCAAATCAGACTTTTAAATGTTCAGTGTATGTAACAGCAGAATAAAATGAAGTGAAATCAATGAAAGGCGTTATATTTCAACATTCATTTAAATCAAATACAGTATTAAAACATGATGCTCAGCATGTTTTTCCATGTTCAGAGTCGAGTTCACACCAAAAAATGCAGAGAAGACATCAGGAGCTCTGATCAATGTTGGGAAGCACCTTTCCAACCTGAGGTTCAGAGTGTGGGAGAACATGCAGGAGATTCTCCAGTACAGTAAGTTCTGTTTCTCTTAACTGAGTAAGTAGATACTATCAAGTTCTGGAAAGCTGAAGATTGAACGCTTAGAACTCAAAGCCTGTTTTTCAGGTAAGTGTAAAGTGTAACGATTTTTCAGAAACCAGACACCAGCGGATTAAAAGGTCAAAAGGTGTTTTAATAGGGCTAGGCAGATGCATGGTCAAAACCAAAAGACAAACCAAAAACAAAGCAGTGATCATATCACTGAGCAGACAAAGCCAAAAAAGGGGCAATGCAAAAACAAAGTAAAAAAACATGTGAACGTGTTTAACGTGGGTCTCAACGTCAGGGGAGTAAACCAGGATATTGTCCAAGTATGTTATCAAATATTGTCCTAGCGTGTCTCTGAATGTGTCATTAATGAATGCTTGGAACACAGAGGGGGCGATAGAGAGCCCGAATGGCATCACCAAGTACTCATAGTGTCCCCATCTTCCACTCATCAACTTCCCACACTCGAACCAAAGCTTAGCCCATTTCAGCCATTCTAGAGCCATGGGAAGAGGATAAGGATAGGCTTTAGAAATATGGTTAAAAGCCATAGTCAATACATGGATGTAGTCCTCCATCTTTTTTCTTTATGGGGGATGTTGAAGGCTGGATAAATCCTTGATCTAGGGCTTGTTGGATGTAAACATCTGAGGCCTTTTGTTCTTCTTATGTGAGTGGATATATTCTAGACTTTGGAAGTATGGGGTTTTCTGCTAAATCTATCGCTAAATCATAAGGTTGATGAGGTGGTAATTTGGTAGCATTTTTCTTACTGATAACCTCCCTGAGGTAGTTATATTCTATGGGTATCACAAAGTCAGTGTCCATTTCAGGGCTTTCTACAGAGGTAGACAATAGGGACAGATCAGGAGGGGCCATGCAGGTCTTAACACGAAAATCAGACAATTTGGTCATAGTATGTTTGGGCCAGGAGATTACAGAACTGTGCTTCTCTGACCAAGGGAGTCCTAAAATGATTTTTAATTCTGATTGTTCTAAAACAAGAAATGACAAAGTTTCTTTGTGGAGTGCACTGGTCTGTAGCTGATCTTGGAGATATTCCCCAAACCAACCGGTTCCCCATCCAGGACAGCTACTTTCAATTCTGTCTCAAGAGGTTCTACTGGGATCTACATTTGTTCCACCAGTCTCACATGTAAGAAGTTTCCTTCGGCTCTCAAATTGATCAATGATAAGGACAAGAGAATGGGAGTGACCAGTATAGAGTGACAGGTATCAACACTGGTTTAGAAACTAACCCATTTGTGTGTACACTCACCACATTATGGAGTTAATTCCACTGTCCAGGGGTCAGTGCCTTCGGTTTTTGTGACTGGGCTCTGGATTCACAAAGTTGATATCCTTTTTTTCTCACAGTACAGGCAGAGATGGTTCCTAATTCTGTGTTGTATTTCTTCCTAAGATAATTGTGAGTCACATTGCATGGGTTCAGAGGAGTCGTTAGGGTTAGGGTTAGTGTAATGAACTGAGCATAATTCAGATGATGAATATCAGTCCAGCTGGTGGTAGCTTTACCGGTTAAGTAAGATACAACAAACAAATAAAAAAACACAGAGAATTATAGTACAAAATCCCCAACATTTATCTGGATCACCTTTGTAGGGTCTCCCTACTGTGGAGCTTTCTCCGCAGGGTCGCCGGGCTCTCCCTTAGAGATAGGGTGAGAAGGTCGGTGATTCGGGAGAGGCTCAGAGTAGAGCCACTGCTCTTCCATGTTTAGAGAAACCACTTCAGGTGGTTCGGGCATCTGGTAAGGATGGCCTCTGGACGACTCCCTAGGGAGGTGTTCCACACATGTCCAAGGTGGAGGAGACCCCGGGGAAGACCCAGGACACGTTGGAGGGATTATATCTCTCAATTGTCTTGGGAACGCCTTGGTATCCTTCCAGAAGAGCTGGTGGGAGAGAGGGAGGTTGGGGCCTCTTTGCTTAGGCTGCTGACCCCCCCGACCCGGACCCGGATAAGCGGTTGAGGTTGGATGGATGTGTAACCCTGATAAATAATTAACAGTAATAAGTTCCAGAATAGTTATTTCCCTTAAATAGTTTATATAATTGTTGCGATAAATATACTCTGTTCAGTCTCTGTTAATACATATTTTCCTGCTTTTTTTGCTATTTTGCTTGTTTGTCCCATAGCTCTCTGCATTTGTGGGGTCTGCTGGGAGAAGGGGGGCGGGGTGAGAGAAAACAAAAAAGGGGTGCAAGAGTGCGAAAAAGTTCTAGCTGAGTGGTCTCCGTGGTCAAAGGAGCAAAAAGATAGCCCTGCAGGTGTGTTTGTCAGCTCGACACCATGCAAAACTGTAACTACGCCACTGTACGATGAGTGAAATGACGGTAATGTTCTGTTATCGCTTGTGTTTTACTGCGTGCAGGTAGAAGTTTAAGTGTCATTGAGGAGCAGGTTAACCCATCAGGGACAGCACTAAGCCTCGTGGGAATAGCTAATGCGGGACTTGTTCGGTTAGCAAAACCAAGCTTTATATAGTCCAACCAAGTTCAAGACCTCCCCTGTTCAACGGATACTCAGAACAACCGGTTAGCCAGCGGTTAGCCAGTCCGGCCAGCCGAACCTCCACCAACCCCGTGGAGAACAGTACTGCTAGCTTAGCCACCCCAAGCTAACCACAGCCGCCCGAGCAGCCCCCCCGCGCTGCTACAGCTGCCGAGAGAGAGAGAGAGGGAGCGGGAGAGAGACACTGAGAGAGACAGAGCATTCAGCCGAGTGAGGTTAAGCCACAGACTAAGGTGGAAAGTTTGGTGAGTTTTATTTTAAAACGATTGTTTTGGCTCGAGAGCGAAGAGGCCAGTGTGGTTTTGTTTCTAGGCCACCAGGCACGCTAGCAACGATTCCGGGCCCGCAACGAAGTACTTTAACCAGTTAAATGCCGGCTTAGGAGTGTGTGTGTGAGAGAGTGTGTGTGTGAGTGGGCCCACTACCAGTTTAGGTTAAAGTGTTGATGTTCCAACAGTTCCAGTACAGTACAGTATATCAGGAGGTTAAGAGTTACTATTCTACACCTTGAGAAAGTTTTGGTTTAATATAAGTTATATTATTTTACTGAGAGCTGAAACTGGGTTAAAACCTTTTCTATTGTTGGCGTTGTTAATTAATAATGCACTGAATATACTACATCCTGCTAAAATATATACCTAACTATATTATATGAGAAATTCATAGTTTCATATTTGACATAAACCTATTGAACCCAGGGCGCTCTTATTGGTTATTTCAGTCACGTGGGTAAAACGCTTAAACCCTGGTTTAGGAGCGGTACATATGGATGAATGGATCTTTTGATTTTGTATTTTATTTTGTATTGTTCTTTTGATGGAATATCCACACCAATTCCAGAGTGGGATAAAGCCCACTGTTAAAATGATCACTGTTAAAATCTGTTGTGTTCTTGGTGGGTCCAGTAAATTTTTTGTTGAAATATGATGAGTATTTTACTTATGTCACTTATTGACATGAGCGCACATGATACACTGAAAGACCAACATTAATGTTTTATTCTTTGAACTAAGTGTAACCTCACAGAACCCTTGATTAATTTTAAAAACATTTTTACAGAGCAAAGTGTTAAATTCTAATCAACATTTTAGCTCAGCTCTGGACTCCTACTCAATAATGAGGCTGAATAAAGCTGATAAAGACAGATGACTCTGTAGTGATCAGGGTCAGCGGCTGCTCAGGAAGCAAAATGGCCTTTCCCAGATCTTCACCATCAAATCCTGTGGAAAATGATGTCATTGCTATTGACAAAACCTGTTTATCCAACAACTTCAGAATTAAAAGTGCACAAATGTTTCGTTCAGCAGTGATCTGTACATTGATGGGGGCCGCATGACGTCACAGAGAATAAAATGTAAAGTTTAATGTCTTAAAAATGATGCCAGCACCAACAATGATTTCTACGGCACAAACCAGCACACGTGTAGCAAAAACCAATAGTAGCATTTTCATTCCTTTTCTGACCACATGGTGGGGCCAGCTTCACAGAGGTATATTGATGTTTTTAAAAGGAAAGGAGAACTTTAGAGCACCCTCCCCACCCCATTAAATTGACTAGATCAATACAAGTACACCAATGGCAAATTAAAATTGCTAAGTCTGAACATTCAAATACATTGCCATTTTAAAAATGACATTTTAACGAATCCACAGAGTGAATGTTTCTCCTTTAAAGTAAAGTAGAAATTTAAAGTAAAGGCATGAAACAGGAAAGTTTACATGAACACACTAACATGATGTTTCATTGTGTTCTCTCTCCTCAGCCCCTGTTACTCTGGACCCCAACACTGCACATCCAGTCCTCCACCTGTCTGATGATCTCACTGCTGTAGAAAACAGAAAACAGAGATCATCACTTCCTGATAATCCAGAGAGATTTGATAAGTATGGCTGTGTTCTGGGTTCTGAGGGTTTTAACTCAGGGATTCACTGCTGGGACGTCCAGGTTGGAGACAGCGATTACTGGCAACTGGGTGTGATCACAGAGTCTGGAACAAGAAAAAGAGACACTTTCTGGGGTTCAGTTCCGAGGCTTGGCTACAATAAAACCATTAATAGAATATGGATTTGCTGTCCAGGACAGCCAGATCTCTTCCTCCCACCTAAAGCAAAGCTGCAGAGGGTCAGAGTTCAGCTGGACTGGGACAGGGGGAAAGTGACCTTCACTGATCTTCTAACCAACAAACACCTGCACACTATAACACACACTTTCAGTCAGAGAGTTTTACCACTTTTCCTAAATGGGTCTGTTCATCCTCTGAGGATCTTACCAGTGAAGACATCAGTAACAGTGGAGCAGCACAGTTAAAGCTGAAGCTGCTTAGAATGAACATTTATAAGGTAGTGAGTGATGAAGTTATGAATGTCTGTGTGGAAATAAAATGCTGATTTAAACTGTCATAAAGTGACTCCTAATAACATCATTAATCTGCTATATATATATACAACCCCAATTCCAATGAAGTTGGGACATAATGTAAAACATAAATAAAAACAGAATACGATGATTTGCAAATCATTTTCAACCTATATTCAATTGAATACACTACAAGATATTTAATGTTCAAATGGATAAACTTTGTTTTTTGAAAATATTCACTCATTTTGAATTTGATGCCTGCAACACGTTCCAAAGAAGTTGGGACAGGGGCGTGTTTACCACTGTGTTACATCACCTTTCCTTTTAACAACACTCAATAAGCGTTTGGGAACTGAGGACACCAATTGTTGAAGCTTTGTAGGTGGAATTCTTTCCCATTCTTGCTTGATGTACAGCTTCAGTTGCTCAGCAGTCCGGGGTCTCCGCTGTCGTATTTTACGCTTCATAATGCGCCACACATTTTCAATGGGAAACAGGTCTGGACCGCAGGCAGGCCAGTCTAGTACCCGCACTCTTTTACTATGAAGCCACGCTGTAACACGTGCAGAATGTGGCTTGGCATTGTCTTGCTGAAATAAGCAGGAGGTCCCTGAAGAAGACGTTGCTTGGATGGCAACAGATGTTGCTCCAAAACCTGTATGTACCTTTCAGCATTAAGTGAAAGTTACCCCTGCCATGGGCACTAACACACCCCACACCATCAGAGATGCTGGCTTTTGAACTTTGCGCTGACAACAATCAGGACAGTCCTTTTCCTCTTTGGCCCGGAAGACACAACGTCCATGATTTCCAAAAACAATTTCAAGTGTGGACGCGTCAGACCACAGGACACTTTTCCACTTTGCGTCAGTCCATCTCAGATGAGCTCGGGCCCAGAGAAGCCGGCAGCGTTTCTGGGTGGTGTTGATATCTGGCTTTCACTTTGCATGGCAGAGTTTTAACTTGCACTTGTAGACGGAGCAACAAACTGCCACTTACTTGCGATTCTCTGAATCTTTTCATGATATTATGCACTGTAGACAATGATATCCCTAAATTCCTTGCAATTGCATGTTGAGAAACGTTGTTCTTAAACTTTGCTCACGCAGTTGAGTGGTGATCCTTGCTTGTGAACGACTGAGCCTTTCAGGGATCCTCCCTTTATATCCAATCCTGACACTCACCTGTTTCCAATTAACCTGTTCACCTGTGGAATGTTCCAAACAGGTGTTTTTTGAGCATTCCTCAACTTTCCCAGTCTTTTGTTGCCCCTGTCCCAACTTCTTTGGAACGTGTTGCAGGCATCAAATTCAAAATGAGTGAATATTTGCAAACAACAATAAAGTTTATCCATTTGAACATTACATATCTTGTCTTTGTAGTGGATTCAATTGAATAAAGGTTGAAAAGGATTTGCAAATCATCGTATTCTGTTTTTATTTATGTTTTACACAATGTCCCAACTTCATTGGAATTAGGCTTGTATACGTATATCCATCCATCCATTATCTTCCGCTTCTCTGGGGTGTGTGTATATATACAAGTGTGTGTGTGTATGTGTGTGTGTGTTTGATGTAGGCTGTCATGTAAATCCAGTGTCCAGTTACTTTTGTCTCATATGAGTTTATTTAGATACCTAGCAAGGTCAGAGTGAATTGTTGACTTTAACAAGCTAGTTAGCTCAGTCTCTGTCCTTACCTTCCATTTGAGTGGCGCTGGATAATGTGCAAATTTATCATGGACAGCTGAGCTCACTGATGGGAATTTTCAGCAACCAAGGGCACAAAGTGTCAAAGCATATCGTTAGTCTGTCTGGACACACACTTTAGTTATTAGAGCAGCAGTAGCTCCCCCTTGTGGACAATCTTGTTAAACATGAAGAGTGAGTGAGTGAGTGAGTGAGTGAGTGAGTGAGTGAGTGAGTGAGTGAGTGAGTGAGTGAGTGAGTGAGTGAGTAGCAGTCCTCAGCCCCTCTGTCTGAATCAGTTGAAATCCTTGTGGCGGTCTAAAACATCCTGTATTCAAAAATGGAGTGAAATATTAATGCTGTGTCTTTATAGCTTCACTCTTCTGGGGTTGCATTATGTGATTTTACAGATTTTAAACTAAACTAATTAAATTACTTGGAGGTGAATCATTATATCATGTTTTACTCCTGTCTGAGTTTTTTTTTTTCAATATGTTTTTTTTATAGCTTTATTTTTTCACTTTCAGTGTCAGTATTGCTGTTTGATTAATTTAAGAAAGTCAGTTTTGATTGATCGATTAAGGGAATGAAAACACTGAGAAGAAAATTGAAGTATTGGAGCAGAATGTGTACAGTGTGATGGAAAGTTGAGTGGTTTGTTGTTTTTTTATTTGTTTGTGAACATTCAAGTTTCGAAAAGGTGATACTTTCAGATTTTTTTTTTTCATTTTCTTCTTCTTCTTCTTCTTCTTATTATTATTATTATTATTATTATATCTGTATCAATATAACATCATTATCAGCTGTGATTTCTGATGTACTTATCTTTTCTCTCACAGCTTCCTCCATCCTCTTCCTTTTACATAATCCTTCTGGTCCTGGATTTACTTAGATAAGATACTTTAGTAAAGAAGCCTGACAGTCTGTGCTACTTTATACTGGTTTAGTTCTGATGAACAAATGGCTTTACAATCTCTTCACTGTCAGCATTTAAAGAATCATTAAACAAAATTAAAACAGCAACTACTGTAGAACGCACACAGTTATAGATCATCTATAGAGCATCTGACTGACTCCTACTTGTTCAAAGCTCCTCCTCCTCTACACCTCCTCTCCCTCTTGGAGGAAGTGAATCTCATCCTGTCTCTCTGGCCTTCATTCTGCTTTCACTCCACTCAGAGACACCAATGAGGAGCTTTTAAACAGTGACTGTATGTGTTTGTTTCTGGCTGTGTGATTCTGAAAGGAGCTAAAACTCACTCAGTGGGTTGAAGGGCTACGGTGGCCGATTCTCCACTGAGCTGCTCTGATCATTACAGACGTCCTGTAAGAGAAAGTGAAGTTTGGACTGAAGGAGCTGTTACAGAGAAACAGCACAGGAGCAGTTGGAGGAAATGGCTGCTAGAAACCTTCTTTTAGAAGAAGAGCTTTCATGTCCTGTGTGCTGTGACATCTTCAGGGATCCTGTTGTTCTGTCATGCAGCCACAGTGTGTGTAAAACCTGCCTGCAGACATTCTGGGAAACTAAGGGGTCTCGAGAATGTCCAGTTTGTAGAAGAAGGTCCTCTAAAGAAGAGCCTCCTGTTAGCCTCACACTGAAGAACCTTAGTGAGGCTCTTCTGGAGAGCAGGAGTCAGAGATCTTCAGCAGGGTCTGAGGGGCTCTGCGTTCTGCACAATGAGAAACTCAAACTCTTCTGTCTGGATGATCAGCAGCCTGTGTGTGTGGTGTGTCAGACTTCAAAGAAACACAAAAATCATGAATTCTGTCCAGTAGATGAAGCTGTGACAGACTTTAAGGTAAGATACTTATTCTGCTATTTTATTTACCCAAATGTAGCTCAACAAAAATGGATGAGCTACAGTTTTTCTCACATGACTAAAAGCCTATTTTGCCAGACTAGTTGGAAGTCTGACATTGGTCTCAATCTCTGGAGTACTAGCCCTGCTTCCAGGATCAAGCCTCCCTAATCAGTCTCACCACATATACTCCCCAAACTCAGCCAGTCAATGTGGAGTATTGCCAGTTCTGCTGTCTGAATACTGAGTGTTTGTCTTGTTTTTCTCTCTGGTGTTTTGAACCTCTTTCTGTCTTTTTTAGAATCTGCCTTTGCTCTTTTTATCCTTTTTACATTTATCGTTTGGCTGAGCAATTGGGCTGATCTACTGAAATGATCTTTTTGGTCAGCATTTTTTACTACAAGTGTTGGACTGCCATGTTAACAAACCTGCAAATGGATCCCTCACAACTCTCTGAATCTGCATTGTCCTGCATGTCAATCAGGCATCCTAGACAGAACAATAAATCTCATCCAAACATTTTCCCAAATCAGCCATTTCACCTAATGCCATAACAAGAAATCACGTTGAATCAAATATGGTGCTATAAAACTCTTAAAAATGCCAGATTACTAATAATATGTTAAAAGACAAGCAAGGGCACAATCTAACCTGTGATTGTTCACTTTCAGGATAAACTCAAGTCTGCTTTGGAGCCTCTACAGAAGAATCTGAGAGTCTTAGAGGAAGCTAAACGAGACTATGACCAAACAGCCGCCCACATTAAGGTGAAACATCATCTTGAACTGTGAAACATGTTGCTGAGGTCATGTTTCTGATGAGGGTCCACTTCTCCTGTAGGTGGTAAACGCTTGTAGATCATCTGTTAAGAGTTTGTGTTTCCTAATCGTCTCTCATTCCAGACGCAGGCCCAGCACACAGAGAGGCAGATAAAGGAGGAGTTTGAGAAGCTTCACCAGTTTCTAAGAGATGAAGAAGCAGCAAGGATAGCTGCACTGAAGGAGGAAGAGGAGCAGAAGAGCCAGATGATGAGGAGGAAGATTGAGGAGATGAATGGAGAAATATCAGCTCTTTCAGACACAATCAGGAACATAGAGAAGGAGATGGAGGCTGAGGACGTTCTGTTCTTACAGGTGAGAGTCACTTTTTTGAAGTTAGAAGAAAGTAACGCAGCAGCTCAGCTACAGAGACTGTTAGTGTTTTCTAACATGTGTTTAATTGTTGAGGATCGAGCTTTTTAAAAAATGGTTTAACCTGATTCTCTTCTCTCTTTCTTCCCACTCAGAGCTTAAAGTCTACAATGAAACAGTGAGTTTTATATCTTTGTGTTTAACAAGTTGTTTATAAAATCAAATCAGACTTTTAAATGTTCAGTGTATGTAACAGCAGAATAAAATGAAGTGAAATCAATGAAAGGCGTTATATTTCAACATTCATTTAAATCAAATGATCTGTATACAGTATTAAAACATGATGCTCAGCATGTTGTTCCATGTTCAGAGTCGAGTTCACACCAAAAAATGCAGAGAAGACATCAGGAGCTCTGATCAATGTTGCAAAGCACCTTTCCAACCTGAGGTTCAGAGTGTGGGAGAACATGCAGGAGATTCTCCAGTACAGTAAGTTCTGTTTCTCTTAACTGAGTAAGTAGATAATATCAAGTTCTGGAGAGCTGAAGATTGAACGCTTAGAACTCAAGGCCTTCATACCATCAGCTACAGTTTATTCAAAATCACCAAGAAATCTGTCTGTAGAACAAATCAAACAATAATTTAAAACCACACAAGCAATTCTGCAAAATTAGGTGATTTCAAGTGTTCAACTCAAAACTCAGTAAGAGTCCATTTTATTCCACTGACTTGTAAATGAGTATAATTAATAGAGAAATATAGACTTTAGACAAACTTATATGGAAGCACATCAGTAGTAAAATGAAAGTGTAACTTCACAGAACTCATGATTTGCTTTTAAATCGTTTTTTAAAGAAAAGTTTGAAAAGTTTTTCAAGTATTGATTTCTAATAAACATTTTAGCTCAGCTCTGGACTTCTACTCAGTGCAATAATGAAGCTGAATAAAGCTGATAAAGACAGATGACTCTGTAGTGACCAGGGTCAGCAGCTGCTCAGGAGGCAAAAGGGCCTTTCTCAGATCTTCACCATCAACTAGTGTTAATCCTGTGGCAAATGACGTCACTGCTAGTGATAAAACCTGTTTATCCAACATCTTAATGAAAAAAGAGGCACAAACGTTTCCTTTAACGGCGCAAACCAGCACAAGCGTAGCACAAAACAATAGTAGCGTTTTAATTCCATTTCTGACCTCATGGGGGGGCCAGCTTCACAGAGGTTTATTAATGTTTTTAAAAGGAAAGGAGAACTTTAGAGGCCCCCCTAACTAAATTTACTAGATCAATGACATTTTAAAAACGACAGTTTCATTTTTAATTTTCACACTAATACGATTCCACAGATTTAATGTGTCTCCTAGAAATTTAAAGTAAAGGCATGAAACTGGAAAGTTTACATGAAAACACTAACATGATGTTTCATTGTCGTTCTCTCTCCTCAGCCCCTGTTACTCTGGACCCCAACACTGCACATCCAGACCTCCACCTGTCTGATGATCTCACTGCTGTAGAAAACACAAACCAGAGTTCATCACTTCCTGATAATCCAGAGAGATTTGATGTGTATCCTTGTGTTCTGGGTTCTGAGGGTTTTAACTCAGGGATTCACTGCTGGGACGTCCAGGTTAGAGACAGTGATGACTGGGATCTGGGTGTGATCACAGAGTCTGGAACAAGAAAAGGAAGCTCTCCCTGGGGTTCAGTGTGGAGGCTGTGTTATTATTTTGCTAAATACAGGATTCACCGTCCAGGACAGTCAGATCTCAAACTCTTATCTACAGAGAACCTGCAGAGGGTCAGAGTGCAGCTGGACTGGGACAGGGGGAAAGTGACCTTCACTGATCTTCTAACCAACACACACCTGCACACTATAACACACACTTTCACTCAGAGAGTTTTACCTTATTTCTGGAATCGGTCTGGTGATCCTCTGAGGATCTTACCAGTGAAGATGTCAGTAACAGTGGAGCAGCACAGTTAAAGCTGAAGCTGCTTAGAATGATCATTTATAAGGTAGTGAGTGTCTGAATTATGATCATAAGAATATGTCACTGCATGTATATTTTAAATAATGTGTTTGTACCGCTCCATCCTGACATGTCTGAGTGAAATAAAATGCTGGTTTAAAGTGACTCCTGGTGTCATTACTACATTTTCAGTGTAGATTTTATTTGTCTGTCTTCTTGCCTTTTTCATTATTAATCTGTTGTGGTTCAGAGATTAATAGTTTACTGTGTGACAAACTGCATTATATTATATTATATTAGCTGTTATAAAATGCATGTTGTAAACTCAATGTTATCCCATATATCATCATTTATGTCACATTGTAACGAGGAGGCGGACGCACACGCTGAGATAAGCGAGATTTATTAGGGGCAAATCCAGGGTCGTAGTCAGAACATTCCAGGGTCAGTGAGCCGACACATACAGACTTAGGGTAAGACATCACAAGAATCAACACAAACGAAGACCAGGTACAAAGACACGATACAAAGGTACAAAGACTGGCAAACGCAAAGGGCAAACACAGGGCTTAAATACACGTAACAATGAGGGACAGGTGAATACAATCAGGGGCGGAGTTACAAGACCAAAACATGAGCACATGGACAGGACTGGGAGGAGCCAACCGTGACAGAACCCCCCCCCCCAAAGGCACGCACACCGGGCGTGCCACACAGAACAAAACAAACCAACACAACAAAAAAGCGAAACCCAGAGAAAGACAAAACTAAACTAAACAGGCACAGACACCGAAGCCAGAGCAGAGGCAGAAACGGGCACAGAGGCAGAAACGGGCACAGGCACAGGAACAGACGAAACAGAACGAGGACAAAAAACGGAGGGAGGACGAGGAGGCACACCAAAAAAAACGACGCCGACCGAGAGACACAGGACGAGGAAAACAAGAACACGCAAAAGACAGGGGAACAGGCACCAAGACAGACACAGGAACAGAAACAGGGACAGAAACAGAAACAGGAACAGAAACAAAAGGAGACACAGGAACGGGAACCACAACGGGAACGGGAACCGACACAGACACAACAGCAGGGAAAAGGACAAAACCAGGAACAGAACAAGGCAGAAACAAAGGAACGGAAACAGACACAGGAGGCACAGAAGGACCACAGGGAACAGGGACAGAAACGGAGGGCCCAGGGGGAACAGACACTGACGAGGGCGGGATGGGAGGGAACAAAGGGGATGTAACGTCCACGGAGGCAGGCGCGGGGCCTGCTGCGACGTCCACGGAGGCAGGCGCGGGGCCTGCTGCGACGTCCACGGAGGCAGGCGCGGGGCCTGCTGCGACGTCCACGGAGGCAGGCGCGGGGCCTGCTGCGACGTCCACGGAGGCAGGCGCGGGGCCTGCTGCGACGTCCACGGAGGCAGGCGCGGGGCCTGCTGCGACGTCCACGGAGGCAGGCGCGGGGCCTGCTGCGACGTCCACGGAGGCAGGCGCGGGGCCTGCTGCGACGTCCACGGAGGCAGGCGCGGGGCCTGCTGCGACGTCCACGGAGGCAGGCGCGGGGCCTGCTGCGACGTCCACGGAGACTGGCGGCGGGGCCTGCTGCGACGTCCACGGAGACTGGCGGCGGGGCCTGCTGCGACGTCCACGGAGACTGGCGGCGGGTCCGGAGGCGCGGCCACGGGATCAGGCGTGCCGCGGGGTGCGGCCACGGGATCAGGCGTGCCGCGGGGTGCGGCCACGGGATCAGAAGTGCCGCGGGGTGCGGCCACGGGATCAGAAGTGCCGCGGGGTGCGGCCACGGGATCAGAAGTGCCGCGGGGTGCGGCCACGGGATCAGAAGTGCCGCGGGGTGCGGCCACGGGATCAGAAGTGCCGCGGGGTGCGGCCACGGGATCAAGCCTTCGGGCTGGGGACCTCTGCTCCAACCTGGAGGAACACACAGATACTGGACCCACTCGGCCGTTCCCAATGCTCACTCGAGCGATTGGCAGCTCGCAGTGACGCTTGCGAACGAGCCGAGTACCAAAAAACGGGTCATCTGAATGCTCCTTCTGTCTGACCCCGCCTTGCACTGCAGGTCGCTCCTCCCTGCAGTGGCGCTCAAGACGGGCAGACCCAAGGCGCTTACCTGAGCTCTCGTCGCCCAGACACAAGGCGGGAAGGTCCTCCGCTTTCTTGCGGGACCGACGAGACGCTCGTGTTCCCTCAGCGCCAGGGGATTTGCTGTCTCCGGCTTGGTGGCGTTGGGACACGGCAAACTCGGGCTGCCTAGAAACAGCCGGAGTTTCGTCCCAACGGAACAACCACATGCCGGAGTCTCGCTTACCTGCTGCGTCCTGTGGTGGCCAGTCTTTCTGTAACGAGGAGCGAGGAGGCGGACGCACACGCTGAGATAAGCGAGATTTATTAGGGGCAAATCCAGGGTCGTAGTCAGAACATTCCAGGGTCAGTGAGCCGACACGTACAGACTTAGGGTAAGACATCACAAGAATCAACACAAACGAAGACCAGGTACAAAGACACGATACAAAGGTACATAGATACAAAGATACAATACAAAAGGTACAAAGACTGGCCAACGCAAAGGGCAAACACAGGGCTTAAATACACGTAACAATGAGGGACAGGTGAATACAATCAGGGGCGGAGTTACAAGACCAAAACATGAGCACATGGACAGGACTGGGAGGAGCCAACCGTGACACACATTTTATTTCAACTCAATAATGTGAGGAATCTGCACTTTATTCAGTAACATTTTAGTCTGACAGTGAAAAAGAGGAAGAGAAGATTCTTATAAACGTCATACTCCGAGCTGATAGATGCTGGAGGTATATTCACTGCTTAGTTTTTTAGTAGTTTTTTCCCTTTTCTTTTTCTTTTTTTGAGCTGCTATATTGTTTTGTCTTTTACTAAAATTGTTTTTGGAAAAAGTATGTAAATAGTTAAAAGTATAAAAAAGTATTCTGATGCAGGAATATTTGTTGTGATAAGATTGTGGTGGAATGTAACTTTTAACATTGTTTTAAACCCCTGAAAATCTCAGGCTTTGTACATAAAAAGGTTTATTATATTAACTGCAGGGATTTAAATGCAAACAGTTTGAACTTTTTTGTAGACTATAGAAGTGTGTAATCAACATGGCCTGCTAAGGGGGTTAATATAATACATTAATAGACATTTTGTTTTCACTTCTGTTTATTTCTAACAATGTATTGATCTTAATATTTACATTTCTATATTCAGTATTTTCTTTTTTTATAACAATTTAAGAAAGCAAATAAATTAAACTTTCTAATCTAAATTCTAAACTTTTATATTTTAGTAACTTATTTTCTTTCAAAAAGCTTAGAAGCTTCTTATACTCTTCAAACCCCATTTCTGGAAAAGTTAGGACATTTTATAAAATGCAATAAACACAAGAATTTGTTATTTGTTAATTCTCTTGAACCTATTTAACTGAAAAAAGTCAAAAGATTTTTAAATATTTTGGCTGATCAACTTGCTTGTTTTTTGTGAATAAAAAAAGTAATTTGATGCCTGAAACACTCCAAAAAAGTTGAGACAGGACAAAAAAAGGTAGAAATGTTAATAGAATATTCAGGTTACACTGTTTTGAAATATTCTACAATAAGCAGATGAGCTGGTAACAAGTGAAGGTGAGATAATTAGACATAAAAGGACCTTCCAATAAAAGGCTCAGCCTTTGCGAGCAAACATGGGTCATGGTTTATTACTTTGTGCTAAACTTCATGAGAGAATTGTCAAACAGGTGGAAAAGAACATTCCCTCTCAAGATTCAGGGAATCAAGAGGAATTTCTGTCTGCGCAGAGCAAAGCTGGACCCCACTGTTGACCGTGTGTGTGACCTTTTGGCCCTCAGACAGCATCGCAGAAGAAACCACCATGCTACAGTGTTAATATAGCCACATGAGCTCAGGAGGACTGTTGTCTGCCACTGCACTGAAAAATGAATCTCTATCACACAAAGAGAAAGCCAGACCTCAGTTTTATTTGGGGGAGCATAGGTGCTGATGGCATGGGTGACTTGCATGTGTGAAAAGGTACCATTAGGATTTGAGAGAGACATATGCTGCCATCAAGATGATGTCCATTATTATTTGAGAAAGACAACACCAGGCCTCATTCTACACATGTTACAACAGCGTGGCCTCATAAACACATAGTGTGTGTTTCACTGGCCTGCCTGCAGTCCAGATCAGGAAAATTTAGATTAGATCTTTAAGTTAAAGCCTTACTACTCCATGAAAATTTTCTCAGATGAAGGCAGCGCCAGTCATCATTTAATACATATTGTAACTATTTTGATGGGAATCTTTCCATAAAATCATCTAGAGTTTGCAGCTTGTGTGATTATTTATATATACACTCACCAGCCACTTTATTAGGTACATTGTTCAGTTGCTTGTTAACACAAATAGCTGATCAGCCAATCACATGGCTGCAACTCAATGCATTTAGGCATGTAGAGGTGGGTCAGAACAACTTGCTGAAGTGCAGACCGAGCATCAGAACGGGGAAGAAAGGGGATTTAAGGGACTTTGAACGTGACGTGGTTGTTGGTGCCAGACGGGCTGATCTGAGTATTTCAGAAACTGCTGATCTACTGGGATTTTCACACACAACCATCTCTAGGGTTTACAGAGAACGGTCAGAAAAAGAGGAAATATCCAGTGAGCGGTCAGTTGTGTGGACGAAAATGCCTTGTTGATGTGAGAGGTCAGAGGAGAATGGGCAGACTGGTTCCAGATGATAGAAAGGCAGCAGGAACTCAAAAAACCAACCAAAATCTCTGAACGTTTCCAACACCTTGTTGAAAGTCTGCCGCGAAGAATTAAGGCAGTTCTGAAGGCAAAGAACTAGCAAGCTACCTAATAAAACTACCTAATAAAGTCGCTAGCATAGTAAAGTTTCTGTTGTCATTTCTATGGAAATATGCATGATAACTGGGTAATGTATCCAGCATTTATTTTACTCTTACTTTTCCTTCACTTTTCACTTTTTGCATTGTTTAGAATGGTAGTATTGATTAATACTAACTTTGGAATTTTGTTCCTTTGGAAAATAATTTCTTTCCTTATTAATAATGTTCCTAATAAGTAGCTTTATGTAACCATAGTGTGAAATTAGAATACTTTTATATGTAATAATCTATGAGCTTAGTAGTGTTCTTGTAACCTCTACTATCAACAGAGTAATGTTCATATATTGAAATTTCATGCTTATAATGTTATTTTTTTACCCTTCCTGGATTGGGGCGGAAGGGCTTGTGTGGTCTAGGGATCTTCAGAGCTAAGTCGTCGGGAGCAATAGGGTCTCCCAGGGCCAACAGGTCTGGAGTGAAGACCCAGACTAACGCGATCCAAAACCCCACCATGCACAACAAACACAAAAAATCATGTACCCTGCCCGGAAGAGGGTCACCGGGACCTACTCCTGGAGCCAGGCCTGGGGGTAGTGTTCCTCGACAAGCACCTGGTGGACGAAATGGCAATGTGGGAAGACCATGTGCGCCCACCACCGGCGGGGTCTAGCACTGGGGAGTGGTGCAGTGCCATATACGCAGTGGGAGATTGCAGGGAGGGCCTTGGTAGCCTAGACCCCTGCAGCAGAAACTGGCTCTAGGTACGTGGAGTGTAAGCTCACTGGAGGGGTCACTGAGGTAGTTGGTAAGCTCCTCAGTGGCAAGGCCCCGGGGGTGGATGAGATTCGTCCAGAAATGCTTAAGGCTCTGGATATTGTGTGGCTGTCATGGCTAACATGCCTCTGCAATATTGCATGGGCCTCGGGAACAGTACCCTTGGACTGGCAGACTGGGGTGGTGGTCCCTATTTTTAAAAAGGGGGACTGGAGGGTGTGTGCCAATTATCGGGGTATCACACTGCTCAGCCTCCCTGGGAAAGTCTATGCAAAGGTGCTGGAAAGGAGACTCCGACCAATAGTTGAACCTCAGATTGAGGAGGAACAATGTGGATTCCGTCCCGGCCGTGGAACAATGGATCAGCTTTTCACCCTGTCACAGATTGTTGAGGGGCATGGGAGTTTGCCAACCCAGTCTACATGTGTTTTGTGGACTTGGAGAAGGCATCTCCGGGAGTATGGGGTGCCGGGGCTACTACTCCGGGCTATCCAATCTACACGCTATGCGATAGAGTGAGCAGCTCGGTCATCCAGAAGGAGCTCAGAGTAGAGCCGCTACTCCTCCGCATTGAGAGGAGCCAGCTGAGGTGGTTCAGGCATCTGATTCGGATGCCCCCTGGATGCCTCCCGGTGGGGGTGTTCCAGGCACGGCCTACCAGGACAAGACCCCGGCGCCACCCTAGGACCCGCTGGAGGGATTATGTCTCCAAGTTGGCCTGGGAGTGGCTTGGGGTCCCCAGGAATGAGCTGGAGGAAGTTGCGGGGGACAGGGTCATCTGGGATTCTCTGCTCTCCCAACTGCTACCGTGACACTGTCTGGACTAGCAGTCAACGATGATGATGATGATTCAATTATCAATAATTCAATGCTCATTTAAGTGCTGTGTAAAGAGATGAGTCTTCAGTCTACGTTTGAAGACAGCAAGAGTCTCTGCTGTTTGGACAGCCAGTGGGAGTTCATTCCACCACCTGGGCTCCAGTACAGAGAACATTCTCGACGCTCGTCTTCCGTGCACCTTGAAGGATGGCGGGTCAAGCCAAGCTGTACTCGAAGCTCGAAGGGCTCGTGGTACAATTCGAGATTTCACCATTGCCATCAAGTAGGTAGGGGCTGGTCCATTTTTGGCTTGGTAGGCAAGCATTAGGTTTTTAAATCTGATGCGTGCAGCTACAGGAAGCCAGTGCAGGGAGTGCAGCAGTGGGGTGACGTGGTTGAACTTGGGCAGATTGAAGACGAGCCATACTGCCACATTCTGGATGAGTTTCAGAGGCTTGATGGCCTGCATGGGAAGACCAGCCAAGAGCGAGTTGCAGTAATCAAGCCTTGAGATGACAAGAGACTGCACTAGCACGTGGGCAGCCTCTCGGGTGAGGAAGGGTTGGATCCTTCGGATGTTGTACAGGAGAAACCTGCATGACCGAGTTAGGTTCGCAATGTGAATCGAGAATGATAACTGGCCAATCTAGATAACTGGTCATCTGTTGTGGTTTGATTTGTTTGTGAACATTCAAGTTTAAAAAAGATGATACATTCTGATTTTTTCATTTTGAGAGTCTCATATATACGTCTGCTTATACTGGGAGTGTCTGTATCATTATAACATCAATATCAGCTGTGATTTCTGACGTCCTGATCTTCTCTCTCACAGCTTCCTCCATCCTCTTCCTTTTACATAATCTTTCTGGTCCTCCATTTACTTAGATAAAATACTTTAGTAAAGAAGCCTGACAGTCTGTGCTACTTTATACTGGTTTAGTTCTAATGAATAAATGGTTTTACAATCTCTTCACCTTCAGCATTTAAAGAATCATTCTATAGAGATTAGAACAGCAATTGCTGCCATCTAGTGTAGAAAGCATACAGTTATAGACTGTGTTATAGAGCATCTGACTGACTCCTATTTTTTCAAAGCTCCACCTCCTCTACACCTCCTCTGCCTGTTGGAGGAAGTGAACCTCATCCTGTCTCCTGATCTTCATTCTGCTTTCACTTCACTCAGAGACGCCAATGAGGAGCTTTTAAACAGTGACAGTATGTGTTTGTTTCTTGCTGTGTGATTCTGAAAGGAGCTAAAACTCACTCAGTGGGTTGAAGGGCTACGGTGGCTGATTCTCCACTGAGCTGCTCTGATCATTACAGACGTCCTGAAAGAGAAAGTGGAGTTTGGACTGAAGGAGCCGTTACAGAGAAACAGCACAGCAGCAGTTGGAGGAAATGGCTGCTAGAAACCCTCTTTCAGAAGAAGAGCTTTCATGTCCTGTGTGCCGTGACATCTTCAGGGATCCTGTTGTTCTGTCGTGCAGCCACAGTGTGTGTAAAACCTGCCTGCAGAAGTTCTGGGAAACTAAAGGGTCTCGAGAATGTCCAGTTTGTAGAAGACGATCCTCTAAAGCTGATCCTCCTGTTAGCCTTGCACTGAAGAATGTGTGTGAGGCTCTCCTAGAGAGCAGGAGTCAGAGATCTTCAGCAGGGTCTGAGGTGCTCTGCATTCTGCACAATGAGAAAGTCAAACTCTTCTGTCTGGATGATCAGCAGCCTGTGTGTTTGGTGTGTCAGACTTCAAAGAAACACAAACATCATGAATTCTGTCCAGTAGAAGAAGCTGTGACAGACATTAAGGTAAGATAGGAGTATTATTATCATTAAGGAGATGAGGAGTACTGCCAGTTCTGCTGAGTCTGACTACTGAGTGGTTGTCTTGTTTTTCTCTATTGTAATGACGATGTAATTTTTGGTCAGCCTTTTTTACTACAATTGTTGGACTGCCGTGTTAACAAACATGCAAATGGATCCCTCACAACTCTCTGAGTCTGCATTGTCCTACATGTCCATCAGAAAACCTAGACAGAACAATAAATCTCATCCGAACCTTTTCAGCTATTTCACCTAATACCATAGCAAGAAATGACCTTGTATCACTCTTAGAAATGCCAGATTACTAATAATATGTTAAAAGATAAGCAAGGGCACAAACTAACCTGTGATTGTTCACTCTCAGAATAAACTCAAGTCTGCTTTGGAGCCTCTACAGAAGAATCTGAATGTCTTAGAGGAAGCTAAACGAGACTATGACCAAACAGCCGCCCACATTAAGGTGAAACATCATCTTGAACTGTGAAACATGTTGCTGAGGTCATGTTTCTGATGAGCGTCCACTTCTCCTGTAGGTGGTAAACGCTTGTAGATCATCTGTTAGAGTTTGTGTTTCCTAATCGTCTCTCATTCCAGACGCAGGCCCAGCACACAGAGAGGCAGATAAAGGAGGAGTTTGAGAAGCTTCACCAGTTTCTAAGAGATGAAGAAGCAGCAAGGTTAGCTGCACTGAAGGAGGAAGAGCAGCAGAAGAGTCAGATGATGAGGAGGAAGATTGAGGAGATGAATGGAGAAATCTCAGCTCTTTCAGACACAATCAGGAACATAGAGAAGGAGATGGAGGCTGAGGACGTTCTGTTCTTACTGGTGAGAGTCACTTATTCAAAGTTTGAAGAAAGTAATGTACAGACTCAGTTACTGAGACTGTTAGTGTTTTCTAATATGTGTTTTAATTACTGAGGAAGGAGCTTTAAAAATTGGTTTAACCTGATTCTCTTCTCTCTTTCTTCCCACTCAGAGCTTAAAGTCTACAATGAAACAGTGAGTTTAATGTCTTTGTGTGTATTTTTAACAAACAAGTTGTTTGTAAAATCAAACCAGACTTTTAAATGTTCAGTGTATAATAACAGAATAAAAACAAGTGAAGTCAATGAAAGACATTACATTTTAACATTCATTTAAATCAAATGATCTGTATACAGTATTCAAACATGATGCTCGGCATGTTGTTCCATGTTCAGAGTCGAGTTCACACCAAAAAATGCAGAGAAGACATCAGGAGCTCTGATCAATGTTGCGAAGCACCTTTCCAACCTGAAGTTCAGAGTGTGGGAGAACATGCAGGAGATTCTCCAGTACAGTAAGTTCTTTTTCTCTTAACTGAGTAAGTAGATACTATCAAGTTCTGGAGAGCTGAAGATTGAACGCTTAGAACTCAAAGCCTGTTTTTCAGGTAAGCGCATAGCTTCCTCCTGGCCTTCATACTATCAGCTACAGTTTATTCAAAATCACCAAGAAATCTGTCTGTAGAACAAATCAAACAATAATTTAAAACCACACAAGCAATTCTGCAAAATTAGGTGATTTCAAGTGTTCAACTCAAAACTCAGTAAGAGTCCATTTTATTCCACTGACTTGTAAATGAGTATAATTAACAGAGAAATATAGACTTTAGAGAAACTTATATGGAAGCACATCAGTAGTAAAATGAAAATGTAATATTTAAACTGCCAGTTTATTTGTATTTCTCACTCACATGTGCAACATTGAGCTGAAAATGAAAATTCAATATTGTTATTTTATTTTGCCATTTGGTAAACTAGTTTTGACTTTTCAGTTACTATAAGATTTAGATGCTTTATGAGAAGCTTTATTTAAATTAAAATCCATTTCCAGAACTGCACATTTTCTTTAATGTGATTATACAATAACAATGCCACTTGTGATGCATGATGTCTTTATGCATGACCCTATGAGAAAGTGTTTAATCGAACGTGTGGCCAATCTTCTCGCTAGACTCCTTACTGAATTTTCTGGTCCACCTTAAATATTCTGGTCAAATGTTACAGCAGTGCTGTTTAAGGTGGACAGGAAAATTTTGAAAAAAAAAAAAAGCCATTACATCTGCCTCATTTCAGAACCTGAGAATGGCGGCTGAAAGTGAAGCCAGACATACAGATTCTAGTTTATGCTGTGCAGGGATTTCCTCTACAGAGTGAACATCAGAGGTGGATATATTGCTCTGCCATCACCTCACCTGCTAGTGCACCACCTGAACTGTTGAGGGATGTAAAAACTTTAACAATAGTTCTAAAAATTCAACTGAAGTGTAATCTTCCAGATGAATTATTTTCTGGATTAAACATTGAAGCTAAATTAATGCCTACCTAACTCTGCACTGCATAAATGAATAAAAGCTTTTCTGGCCCTAAATTTCCATTAAATGTCTAATTCCATTTCCTTCATTCCTTTTTCCAGAATGAGAACAATTTTGTCTCATATTAACATAAACAAACATTCCAGATGTGCTATCATGGTTTAATATTTTAAAACCATGATTTAAATAAGATTTAAATCAAAATAAACATTCTGAGTAAATTTATTTTATTGATTTGATTGATTGATTCCTGAAATAAGAAATGCTCCAGTAGTCTTTTTAAATATTTAACTTTCCAGCTCAGTTCAGTCATGGAGTTGGAAAAACTTCTACAAATCAAAAAATTACTTTGAGCATTGAAATTTTATATGGTTCTATAAATGAAACTGAAGTTTAATCTTTTGATTTTGTATTTTATTTTTGTTCTTTTATGGAAATTCTTTGAGACTGGACAGGTCATAGTTTGGTTGGTATGGAATCAAAAGGAAATATCCAAAAAAATTCCAGAGTGGGATGAAGCCCTCATTGATTACTATTAAAATCTGTTGTGTTCTTGCTGGGTCCAGTAAATTTTCATTGATATTTGATGAGCATTTTAACATCACTCATTAACATGAGCGCAAATGATACACTGAAAGACCAACATTAGTGTTTTATTCTCTAAACTAAGTGTAACTTCACAAAACTCATTATGTGTTTTTAAATCGTTTTTAAAGAAAAGTTTGAAAAGTTTTTCAACTATTGATTTCTAATAATAATTTTAGCTCACCTCTGGAATTCTACTCAGTGCAATAATGAAGCTGAATAAAGCTGATAAAGACAGATGACTCTGTAAGGACCAGGGTACGTTGTTGAGGGGCTGCTTGATGTCGCAGTCAATAAATTGTAAAGTTTAATGTCTTTAAAACAGTGCCAGCACAAGCAATGGTTTCTATGGCACAAACCAGTACAAACGTAGCACAAACCAATAGTAGCATTTTTATTCCATTTCTGACCACATGGGGGGGGCCAGCTTCCCAGAGGTTTATTAATGTTTTAAAAGGAAAGGAGAACTTTAGAGGCCCCCCTAACAAAATTTACTAGATCAATACAAGTACACCAAGGGCAAATTAAAACTGCAGTATAGAATATGAATGTTCATTTGCATTTCAAAACTGCTCATATGAGTTGGAAATGTAAGTCCTAACATACTGATACACTGACATTTTAAAAACGACAGTTTCATTTTTAATTTTCACACTAATAAGATTCCACAGATTTAATGTGTCTCCTAGAAATTTAAAGTAAAGGAATGAAACCGCAAAGATTACATGAAAACACTAACATGATGTTTCATTGTGTTCTCTCTCCTCAGCCCCTGTTACTCTGGACCCCAACACTGCACATCCAGACCTCCACCTGTCTGATGATCTCACTGCTGTAGAAAAGAGAAACCAGAGATCATCACTTCCTGATAATCCAGAGAGATTTGATATGTATACATGTGTTCTGGGTTCTGAGGGTTTTAACTCAGGGATTCACTGCTGGGACGTTCAGGTTGGAGACAGTCATTACTGGTTACTGGGTGTGATACCAGAGTCTGGAACAAGAAAAGGAATTTCTTTCTGGGGTTCAGTGTGGAGGTTGTATTATTATTCAGGTAAATACTGGATTCGCTGTCCAGGACAGTCAGATCTCTTCGTCAGACCTCAAGAGAAGCTGCAGAGGGTCAGAGTTCAGCTGGACTGGGACAGGGGGAAAGTGACCTTCACTGATCTTCTAACCAACACACACCTGCACACTATAACACACACTTTCACTGAGAGGGTTTTACCACTTTTCTTTAATGCGTCTGTTCATCCTCTGAGGATCTTACCAGTGAAGATGTCAGTAATGTAACGGGGAGTGAGGAAGCGGATGCATATGCAGAGATAAGCGAGATTTATTATGGGCAAATCCAGGGTCATAGTCTAAATGGTCCAGGTTCAAATAGCCAATATGGAGAGCAGGAGAGACAGCCATGACAAAATAAATGCAGGCATAAAAACCAAACAACACAGACAGAGATTCAAACAAGGTCCAGCGAAGACAAGGAGCAAACACAGGGCTTATAAAACAGGGATAATAATAATCATGACAAGTAACAGTGGAACAGCACAGTTAAAGTCGAAGCTGCTTAGAATGAACATTTATAAGGTAGTGAGTGATGAAGTTATGAATGTCTGTGTGGAAATAAAATGCTGATTTAAACTGTCATAAAGTGACTCCTAATATCATCATTAATCTGCTTTGGGTCAGAGATTAATAATTTACTGTGTGAAATAAACTGCACTATATTATAAACTGAATGCATCTTGTGAACTCAATATTTTCCCATATATCATCTTTTAAATCTCATTTTATTTCTACTCTACATTGTGAAGAATCTGCACTTTATTCAGGAACATTTTCGTCATTAACATTTAGTTACTAATTCTTTTCATCTGTTTACTTTGGTGAAAGCTTCTGTAAAGATTTTTGGTTAGTCATTTTTCTGACATCTGAGTTTTATAATTTTATTTTAGTCTGAGAGTGAAAAGAGAGGAACAGAGTCTAAAAAATGTTTTTCATTTTTTAAAAGTTTTTCAGTAGTTTTTTTTTTTCTTTCTTTCTTTTTGAGCTGCTCCTTTTTTAACTTCTACTTTCTGGAAAAAGTGTGTAAATAGAAAAAGTACAATAAGGCATTCTGAGGCAGGGAGGCCTCATTTATTGTGATATGACTGTGGTGGAAAGTAACTTTTAGCAGTGTTTTAAACCCCTGAAAATCTCAGGCTTTTTACATACTAAGGTTTATTATATTAACTATAGGGACTTCAAAGCAAACTAGTTGAAATATTCTTAGATTGTGGAAGTGTGTAATAAAAATGGCCTGCTAAGGAGGTTAATGTAATAAAACAATAGACAATTTGTTTTTACTTCAGTTTATTTATAATAATGTATTGAACTTAGATATTTAAATTTCTGTATTCAATATATTCTTATTATTTTAAAATAACAATTTAAGAAAGTAGATAAATGAAAGTTTCTAATTTAATTTCTAAACTTTCAAATTTTGAAACTCATTTTCTTTCAACAAGCTTGGAAGCTCCTCGTAGTCTACAAACCCAATTTCTGGAAAAGTTAGGATATTTTGTAAAATGCAGTAAAATCAAGAATCTGTAGTTCGTTAATTCTCTTGAACCTTTATTGACCTGACAAAAGTATAAAACAACTTTTAATATTTTGGCTGATCAACTTGATTGTTTTTTGCAAATATAACAAAATGGAATTTGATTCCTGAAACACTCCAAAAAAGTTTGGACAGGACAAAAAAGGTAGAAATGTTAATAGAATATTCAAGTTACACTGTTTTGAAATATTCTACAATAAGCAGATGAGCTGGTAACAAGTGAAGGTGAGATACAGTGGGTTGCAAAAGTATTCATACCCCTTGAACTTTTCCATATTTTGTCACATTACAACCACAAACATAAATATATTTCACTGGAATTTAATGTGAAAGACCAACACAAAGTGGTATACAATTGTGAAGTGGAAAGAAAATTATACATGAATCAAAACATTTTTTACAAATAAAAAACTAATAAGTGCGACGTGCAAAAGTATTCAGCCCCCTTTTCCCTGAGTGCAACCAATTGCATTCAGAAGTTGCCTGATGACTGCTAATGACTCAAAAGGGTCCACCTGTGTGTAATCTAATCTCAGTACAAATACAGCTGCTCCGTGACGGCCTCAGATGTTGGTTAAGAGAATATTGGGGAGCAAACAGCATCATGAAGTCCAAAGAACACACCAGACAGGTTAGGAATATGGTTTTGGAGAAGTTTAAAGCAGGCTTAGGTTATAAAAAGATTTCCCAAGCTTTGAACATCTCACGGAGCACTGTTCAATCCATCATCCGGAAATGGAAAGAGTATGGCACCACAGTAAACCTGCCAAGACAAGGCCGTCCACCTAAACTTACAGGCCGAACAAGGAGATCACTGATCAGAGAGGCAGCCAAGGGGCCCATGGTGACTCTGGATGAAATGCAGAGAGCCACAGCTCAGGTGGGGGAAACTGTCCACAGGACAACAATTAGTCGTGCACTACACAAATGTGGTCTTTATGGAAGAGTGGCAAGGAGAAAGCCATTGTTAAAAGAAAACCATAAGAAGTCCCGTTTGCAGTTTGCCAGAAGCCATGTTGAGGACACAGCAAACATGTGGAAGAAGGTGCTTTGGTCAGACGAGACCAAAATAGAACTTTTTGGCCACAATGCAAAACGCTATGCGTGGCGGAGAAATAACACTGCACATCACTCTGAAAACACCATCCCCACTGTCAAATATGGTGGTGGCAGCATCATGCTCTGGGGGTGCTTCTCTTCAGCAGGGACCGGGAAGTTGGTCAAAGTTGATGGGAAGATGGATGGAGCCAAATACAGGGCAATCTTGGAAGAAAACCTGTTGGAGTCAGCAAAAGATTTGAGACTGGGGCGGAGGTTCACCTTCCAGCAGGACAACGACCCTAAACATAAAGCCAGAGCTACAATGGAGTGGTTTAAAAAAAAGAATATTCATGTGTTAGAATGGCCCAGTCAGAGTCCAGACCTAAACCCAATTGAGAATTTGTGGCAAGATCTCAAAACTGCTGTTCACAAACGCTCTCCATCCAATCTGACTGAGCTTGAGCTGTTTTGCAAGGAGGAATGGGCAAGAATTTCAGTCACTAGATGTGCAAAAGTGGTGGAGACATACCCTAAAAGACTTGCAGCTGTAATTGCAGCAAAAGGTGGCTCCACAAAGTATTGACTCAGGGGGGCTGAATACTTTTGCACGTCACACTTATTAGTTTTTTATTTGTAAAAAATGTTTTGATTCATGTATAATTTTCTTTCCACTTCACAATTGTATACCACTTTGTGTTGGTCTTTCACATTAAATTCCAGTGAAATATATTTATGTTTGTGGTTGTAATGTGACAAAATATGGAAAAGTTCAAGGGGTATGAATACTTTTGCAACCCACTGTAATTAGACATAAAAGGACCTTCCAATAAAAGGCTCAGCCTTTGCGAGCAAACATGGGTCATGGTTTATCACTTTGTGCTAAACTTCATGAGAGAATTGTCAAACAGGTGGAAAAGAACATTCCCTCTCAAGATTCAGGGAATCAAGAGGAATTTCTGTCTGCGCAGAGCAAAGCTGGACCCCACTGTTGACCGTGCTTGTGATCTTTTGGCCCTCAGACAGCATCGCAGAAGAAACCACCATGCTACAGTGTTAATATAGCCACATGAGCTCAGGAGGACTGTTGTCTGCCACTGCACTGAAAAATGAATCTCTATCACACAAAGAGAAAGCCAGACCTCAGTTTTATTTGGGGGAGCATAAGTGCTGATGGCAGGGGTGACTGGCATATGTGAAAAGGTACCATTAGGATTTGAGAGAGACGTATGCTGCCATCAAGATGATGTCCATTATTATTTGAGAAAGACAACACCAGGCCTCATTCTACACATGTTACAACAGCGTGGCCTCATAAACACATAGTGTGTGTTTGATTGGCCTGCCTGCAGTCCAGATCAGGAACATTTAGATTAGATCTTTTAGTTAAAGCCTTATTACTCCATGTATAACCCAATGCTGATCCATAACAAAGAAGCTGGCCATAGACATTACATACAATAAAGATACTGTTGTCCAGTTATTAAATAAGTACTACTGATATCCCTTCTGTTTAAAATTTATCACTTAAGTACATCACCTGTAAATTTGTTGATAAGTGCATGGACACCATATAAATGATTGGACCCTTGTCAAAAGTAAGCATTACCTTCCAATGTGATCCAAATCTTCATGAATGAGTACAGATAAATAAAGCTTTGCTTCTATTAGATCTTTTAAGACTTTTCTTTTCAAAGAAATGATGCTAAGCCAGTGAATTTCAAAAGCTTGTGTGACAATATAATGAATAATTAAGGAGAAAGCAATCCAAATAATATAATAAATTAGAAATAGATAGATTTGGATGTTAGATCTATTGGTAAACTAGAAACAAATTACATTAGAAACAAGCCAGCAAATTAATTTACAAAGCATGGGTACAGAGAGATAATCTAACTGTTAACTGATGTTAACAGAACATTTTTCATATTTTTGAGGCACTAAATGCAGTCCTTTTTGGTTAATTGCGTTTTTCATCTTTTTGTTAATTGCGTGGCTCATAGTATCCTCTATAAATGCAAACTACATTTCATTGCCTCTCTGGGTAATTTGATCTTGTTATTATTACACAGGCCTACTGCCCTGCTGTCTTCTTTTGTTTGCTTCTGTGTGAGAGATTCAGAAGCCCTAAATGGTAACACTAAAAAGTGCAAGTTTCCTCTTTGTATACAACTTCAGTCATCAAAAACCTTCCTCCTTACTCTTTGGGTACCAGGAGAAAAAAAAAAAAAAAAATATATATATATATATATATATATATATATATATATATATATATATATATATATATTACTGGGATGCTTGCTGGCTAAAAATCAATATGTTATTCCAGCTTTAACCACAAAAGAACGATTGAATAAAGTGCCAATTCAGAAGCTCTACAGAACTGGCTGTTATACAGATACAGGTGGGTGAAGTTGTTCATCGGATATTTTTATAAATGTTAATTATAATAGCTCTGAAAGAAATCATTAGCTTGTTAAGAGTGACAGTAGGTGATCATGGCCCAATCATGGCCCAATTACTTGGATAAAAGTCTAGTTCCATTGACTTATATTTAGAGTAAAGTAGGTTTTTTCTTCCCCCTGTAAAGCTATCATTTTGAAGATACAAGGTTTCCTTCCAACAACAACGATACACATACACACACACACACACATATATATATATATATATATATATATATATAAATAATCACTTTTTGACACACAATCAAATTTATGAATTAACACATAAAATCAATTTAGCATACTTTCTTCTTTATGATTAAGCCTGTAGCTACCTAAATGGACTGGAATAGAATGAATCTATAAACCATCCTAATCATTTCTTCCAAAGCTGTTATAATCAAATAAAAAAAACTTTACATTTGTTTCACACTAATAACATACGTTAGCATATCTTCCCTCTCTTTGGCGTAGTGTTGCCCTCAAGCAACAAACCATTTTGGTTGTTATACTGTCCCTTTAGATTTCTCTTTATCTAGATAGTCTCTGTCCAATAACGGACAGAAGTGGGTTTGACATTTCAGCTTGGGGTTGAGCGGTCTTTTCAAGAATCAGCTGCAGTGGAAACAAAACCAGCAATTGGTCAGATAGCAATATTTTACATTCAAATTGAGATAAATTTATAAATTTGAATATGTAAAGAAGTATATTTGGTTGTTTTAAAGACATTTTGTTTTTACATACTAAAGTAGTGTTCTTTGTTTGTTGCCTCAGGGCAACATTATGCAGTTAGACCACATTTGTGAGGGCAGTCGTGTTCAAATGATCAGCTATTTATCAAGCAGCTGCAGCAGTTAATGCCCAGTTCAATGGGGTCCCCAGGGCTACGACTGCAAACCACTATGTCAAGTTTTGAGAGTATTGAGTGATGAGATGTGTAAATATGGCAATCAAACCATGTACTAATATTTACAGGAAATGGACACAAGAACATTTTATGGGAGGAAGGAATGTGATTGGGCAGTTAGGGTCATTCCTTCTGACATTGAAGACAGTAAGCTTGATGAAAGTGACAGTAAGGAAGAATGGACCCCAGAATCAGGTTTGAAAAACAGCTGGTAGATCATGGGTCAGTTAAGGGTCAGCAGGCCAAGCGACATGTGATGTGTGCCAGTGAAACAGCCCATTTTGAATAAATCATTTCTGTGAAGTCACAAGAACCAGCTAATTTATTTATGCCCGCCTACTTAATCAGTTTATAACAGTTTAGCCCTGCCCATTCACACTGAAGTTATAAGTAGTGTTTTAGCTTGGACTGCTTTTTGAATGGCACACAATGCAGTACAGCCAATCAGAGCTGAGCTCATTTACATATATAAGTCTGAATAGGAATAAATACTGGTAACAAATACAACCTGTTTAATTCTAAGTGATAAAGAACGTTTGGGAAATGTTCTTGTTTTTGGTACATAAAACCACACAAACATCTCCAGAGCTCCTCAGGGAGAAAGAACAATGCTTTTTAATGTAAACCATTGGTTTCTTCCACAAAAAGGTGCCTTAGGGCTGAATATTAGCATTTAGCAGGATCTTGGAAGCACCATAGAGTTTACATAGAGGAAGGTGTCAAGCCTTCCACGATGACGTCTTAGGAGAAAAAAACGTTATGGGTGGTTGGGCAGACAGATGGACCAACACAAAGACATAGATAGACAGAGTGATTTCTATAGGAGAACCTTCATTTCATGAGCTCCTAATTATATTGTAGCATCTCCAAGCATATTAATATTACTCCTATGCTTCCACACCTTAGTTTGATCAGGAAGGCTGGTCAGTGTGTGCAGATGGAACCGGTTATTCCACAGTTAAGCAGAAGTTAGGCAAGTTAGGCAAGTCATTGCACAGCTCTGAGATAAGTGGGTCTGTGGCATGTGAGTGATAAACTGATATATTCTTAACGACTACATGGATTTACATACAAGAGAAAAAAAAGTGGGTCTTGAATGTCAGCCTTGTCTAATTTTGTATTGGATGAACATTCAATGGTTAAACATCACATTCTTTTCCTGTCTAACTGTTCTTCCCTACTTTCCTTTAGCTATAGGGTTAATCTTTCCTTACTCAAACTACCTGTTGAAACTCAAACTGTAAATGCCATTCTACCTTCCCTTGCCTGGGAGATATATGATATCTATTGTTATCTAATGAGGCTATTCTTTTTCTTTCTTTTTCTGAAAGGAATTAAACTCATCCAAAGGACAACAAGGGCTGGTTTTGCATGTGTACATGACTTTAAAATAAGGTAACACTTACTAAACTGCTATGGGATTAGTTCTTTCAATACTTAATAACAGACGTGTCAAATCCAGGTTCAGAAAGTAAAAATCCTTCCCAGGATTTTGTTCCAACAGGCTGGACAGCTCTACTGGTGGTGTGATCTAACTAGAGAAGCCAGCCTGTGGGAACAAAATCCTGGGAAGGACTTTTACTTTCTGGACCTGAACTTGACACCTCTGCTTAATAAAGTCTGTGTAACACATTAGTTGGAAAGGAACTCTATATGTTGTGTTTTCAAGGATTTTTGCCAAGACCAGATGATTCTATCCAGTGAAAAAACCTTCAGTCCCTGGGTGTGATAGCAGACTCTGCACTCAGAAGAGGAGACTCTTTCTGGGTTCCGTGTGGAGGCTTGATTACAGTATAAGCCCTGGTATATACTGCAAATGCAACAAGGCCAGTTCTTAACTCCCTAAATCCCAGTCTTATAACATATTAAGGCTTACTATTCAGTAACTACAAGGACTTCAGTGCAGCTGTTCTTAGGTTATGGAAGTATTTACACTGTGTGCACAATTATTGGGCAGGTCTTATTTTTGAGGATTATTTTTATTAATGATAACTACAGTGCTCTCAGTTAATCCAAAATGTTAATAAACCTCAAACATGAATGTTTAAGAAAGTAAAAGTGAAGTTTTGGCTTTCTTAGGAGAATATCTATATGGGCACATTTATTGGGCAACTATAATGGTGCAGAATTATTACGCAAAAAAATTTCCCATCTCACTTTTTTTATTTTCATCTGTTCAAGTGAGAATTATAAACAAACAACTCAAAGCTTTCCAATGAACATTTCTGAGGAATAAAAATAAATAATTAGTGACCAATATAGCCACCCTTCTTTTCAATAACAGTGAACTCCATTCACAGAGTCTGTCAGTTTCTTGATCTGTTGACGATGAACTTTTTGTGCAGCAGTGACCACAGCCTCCCAGACCCTGTTCAGAGAGGTGTGCTGTTTTCCTTCACTGTAAATCTCCTGTTTAAGAATTGCCCACAAGTTCTCAATTGGGTTCAGGTCAGGTGAGGAAGGGGTCGTGTCATAAGTTTTTCATCTTTAACGCCTTTACTGGCGAGCCATGCAGAGGAGTACTTGGATGCATGTGATGGAGCATCGTCCTGCATAAAAATCATCGTCTTTTTGAAAGATGCAGATTCTTCCTGGACCACTGCTTAAAGAAAGTGTCTTCTAAAAACTGGCAGTAGGCTTGGGAGTTGATTTTGAGCCCATCTTCAACCCGAAAAGGTCCAACCAGCTCATCTTTAATAATACCAGCCCATACCAGTAGCCCACCTCCACCTTGCTGGCGTCTGACTCGAAGTGGAGCTCTGTCCCGTTACTGATCCAGCCACGGGCCCGTCCATCTGGTCCGTCAAGAGTCACTCTCATTTCATCAGTCCATAAAACCTTCGAAAAATCTGTCTTCAGATTCTTTTTGGACCAGTCTAGACACTTATGTGTCTTGTTCAGTGGTGTTCAGGTTTCAGCCTTCCTTACCTTGGCCACATCTCTGAGCGCTGAACATCTTGTACTTCTTGATACTCCAGCTAGGTTGCAGTTCTGGAATATGACAGAACTGGAAGATAAAGGGTTCCTGGTAGCTTCACTCTTGATTCTTCTCAAATCCTTGGCAGTTATTTTGCGTCTTTTTTTCTCAGCACGTTTCTTGCGACCCTGTTGACTATTTGCAACAAAACATTTGATGGTTCTGTGATCACGCCCCAATATCTCAGCAATTTCAAGAGTGCTGCATCCCTCTGAGAGACTTTTGGTGATTTTATTTACTTTTCAGAGTCAGTTCAATCTCTTTTTTGGCCCATTTTGCCTAAAGAAAAAAGCTGCCTAATAATTATGCACACCTTGATATAGGGTGTTGACCTCCTTAGGCCACACCCTCCCTCCAGAGTTCAGCTAGTCTGTCCTTCACTTGCTTGACTGTGCTGAAATAGAAAAAACAAAAATGTAAAATAAATGCAGCTGTTTGGTTAATTGACTGACTGAGCATTCTCCAAACCCAGACTCATTTGGCAGAAGGCAGAAAACACTCACAGGACAGGTCGCCAGTGCATCACAGTCACACACACACACACGTAATGTAAATTACATGTACATGTAAAGGTACATATAAAGGTTCTTACAACAAATGTTTATCACCATTAGAACAATGATGATGGCTAATTCAGTTGTACATGAACAGTTCCCATGTACTTCATTAAAAAATGATATTTATTCCCCACTTGTTCAACTCCTCCCTCTCCAAAGCCCCTCCTCCCTTCTGCAATCGACCTTCTGCAAGAAACTGAAACTCATACTGCCTGATTCTTTGAGCCTCATTCCAGCTTACCTCAGCAGAAGGACACATATTCTTCTAACAACTCCTTTTTTTTTCTTTATTAACTTGAAATAAAGGACTACAGTGACTGATTCCGAACACTTCTGCTGTGCTCTGTACAGAAATCCATAAACTGTGAGTGACATTTGGACAAAAGAAGCCTTTAAAAAAGTGATCATCAGCTGTTGGAGACAATGGCATCCAAATGCTCTCTAACAGAGGAGGATCTCTTATGCTGTGTGTGCTGTGACATCTTCAGGGATCCTGTTGTTCTGTCGTGCAGCCACAGTGTGTGTAAAACCTGCCTGCAGAAGTTCTGGGAAACTAAGACCTCTCGAGAATGTCCAGTGTGTAAAAGAAGATCCTCTAAAGAAGAGCCTCCCATTAATCTTGTACTGAAGAACCTTTGTGAGTCTTTTCTAGAGAGCAGGAGTCAGAGATCTTCAGCAGGTTCTGAGGTGCTCTGCATTCTTCACAATGAGAAACTCAAACTCTTATGTCTGGATGATCAGCAGCCTGTGTGTCTGGTGTGTCAGACTTCAAAGAACCACAGAAATCACAAATTCTGTCCAGTAGAAGAAGCTGTGACGGACTATAAGGTATGAAAGTAACTCTGCTCATTTTTGTTTATATGTCTTTTTCTTTTTAAATACGTTTTTTTATTGAATACCAGTCAATCTGTCCATCTATTTTTCTGTATAACGTGTCAGCTTTCCTTTCCCCCATTCACCAGTGGTCAGGACCCCAACATGATCAGCACTGAGTTGGTGTTATTGGGATGATAGATCTTTCTCAGCACTGCAATTGTACTGACATGCTTGCTTTCAGTTTTTTAAAGAAATCTGCTGGGATACCTTTCCATGCTTCTTGTAAACACGTGCCATCATAGAAGTTCATTGCTTTTTACTGCTTCTCAGGAGTCAAAGTAACCCCAAACACATTCATTTGATGTTGAGGTCTGAATTCTGGGGTGGCCAGCCCACTGTTCTGAGAACTTCAGCAGTTTCATTGTCTGAATTTTCAATTCTTTTCTTTTTTTGTCCACTTTTTTCCTCAGTAATGGCTTCTTGAACAGCTACCCATCCTTTCAGACTCATAGCATTGAATTGTCTTCAGTGGAAGGATGGACAGAAACACCATTCAGATCTGAAAAAAAGTGGAGGTTGAATTTCTCCTCTTTTTAAGCCAAACTGTTGTGGTCAATGGCGAGTAATTACATACCGTCAGCTTCTTTTAATGATCAGCAATCATCAGCAAATCAGAGCAAACAACCACACACTTCCTAACTATATATATAACTATATAGTCACCACAAAATTGGCTTCACTGTGGTGATGCTCATAAGAGGCGTGGACCTGTTTTTCTGTAAAGCTGCTTTGTGACAACCTTGTTGTAAAAAGCGCTATATAAATAAACTTGAATTGAATTGAATATTTCAGCAGCCTTTAGATTCAACCTGCTGGCTGAAGTCTGGATGAGATGTGGCATTCCAAGTTCTTCCATTACTCAATATGTAGGCGCGCGGACAGTCTGTCTTATCAAGTGTAATAGGGTCACTAAATATCTTGGCTTTCGGGAAAATGCAAGGTGTTTATGACCCACACATTGGAACCTAGCAATGAGTGCAGCCTGCTTTCAGTCTGTGTATGCCTTCATTCTTTCCTGGTGGTGAGATACCAGCAGTGGAAACACAGCAGTAGAAAAGGGTAGTAGCATGGTGCCACCCATAAAGACACTTGAAGGTGTGGCACAATACACATGCAAAAAGTCAGTGACTGCAGTTTTCTAAGACTGGTTCTGCTGGACAGCTTACTGGATTGTATGTTTATGCACATTCAGTTGCTTCATTGGTAGCAGGGAGGGGTGATCATGACATATTTGCTGTTCTTCCAGGAAACAGTCACAATACTAAAAGGGTTGCCCTGCAGGCTCAAAATATTTGTCTTTTACAGTGGAGCTAGTCAAAGTGGAAGGTCATTGTTTACCTATAGACCCAAGCAACAGTGTTAAATCGACCTACAATGTCCATAGCCACTTTTTGCCATGGTCCACATGGATGAGGTATAGGCTGAGGAAGAGCGGGCTGGAGCTTAATGCCACAGTAATGCCAGGCAAGGGTCTGCAAGACAGACAGTCATGTGGAGCATTCTGGGAGCCTAGGCAATATAATTAAATCAAATGAGTTGAGCAGAATAACATGGCCTATACCCTTAGCAGCCAGCAGGCTGTCAGTGCCTGGTAGTCAGTTTGTAAGGTGCATTGATGCCCCTACCAGTAAGTATGATACCTCTCTAGAACACGTGTGAAGGTGAGGGCTTCTTTTTCCACCAAAGAGAATTTGGGTTTTTAGCACAAAGTATTTGAGAGGTTAACATGACAATCCTTCCATGCAGTCTAAGCCATGGCTCCAAAGTCCAATGGGTGCACACATGTGAAGAGGCATCAAGCCATTCTATTTCCCCAACAACAGTTGATTCAGTTCCTTTGTTACTGAATTCCTAACAGAAAAGGGTAGTCTGGGCAGCTTTTGCTACACAGGGTTTAATGTCTCATTGACTTTGATAATCAAATGAGAATAGACCACAGTTGGAGAAGATGTGGCACGTCACTTTAGCACCAGCACAGGGGCCAGTGGAGCATGGCATCTGTTGGTAAGCAGTTCTCTTTTGCCAGCTATTCTCCCACATAGTTATGATATGCCAATGAGTGGAGATCTATTTGCACAATAGAAAACTCAGCCATAGCTATGATCTAAGAAACATCCAAGCCTTGTAATGTTAGACTTGTATTATAAGCCGGATTGTGGGTTGTGTCAATGGAGTATTCTCTAAACTGATGCTGGTAGATTATGTATGGCAGAATTAATGGCTTTAGTCTGGGCTATAGCTTTGTCAATCTGTGTAGCTGCCACTGCTTTATCCAATAGTATGATGAAGCTCTTATGCTTGATGTTCTCTCATGTATGCATGTTCTCACAGCTGATTATAAATCAATCCCTCAGCTTGATCACCAAACATACTGTAATACTGTTTCGTGTGGTCCCTGAGTCCTGTTGCTGACAGGATGTCAGCATGACATTCCCTGCGTCCTATTGCTGACAGGATGTAGCATGACATTCCCGTATAACATTAGCTTTTAGCGTAAATTAGGTTTTTAAAGCTGCCACAGCTGCATCACAGGTCGTACCTGTGCTGGGCAAGGCCTAGAAAATCTTCTGTCCAACAGTTCCTAGACAGTGAAGCAGAACCAAAGTTCCTTGAGCCTGACCAGAGTATTAATGACCAACAGACAGCAGTAAAGCTTCTGCAGCTACATTAAAAAAGACCCAGTAGGCTCACTGGACTGTAGAGCCTGGCCAGCAAGCACACAGTACATCACTTTATGCATAAAGTCATCAATATTGTTTTATTCTTGGTGAACTCTGCAATAGAGGGCGTCATTCAGAGGGCGTCATTCATGATACTTATCGCAGAGCCAGTCTTTCCCCATAGTTTACCTGTTTAATTCATAAGACCTGGATTCTGTTTGCTGAAATGAACCAATAATTTAGAAACCTTGACTCATCTGGGAGCTACTTGTTTCAGGTTATTAATGAACTGCTGCCCTCTAGAGTAGAAAACACAAAATAAGAATAGATCATCTGACTGACTCCACCTTTTTCAAAGCTCCTCCTCCTCCACAGTTCCTCAAACTCTTGTAGAAAGTGAACCTCATCCTGTCTCCTGATCTTCATTCTGCTTTCACTTCACTCAGAGATGCCAATGAGGAGCTTTTAAACAGTGACTGTATGTGTTTGTTTCTGGCTGTGTGATTCTGAAAGGAGCTAAACCTCACTCAGTGGGTTGAAGGGCTACGGTGGCTGATTCTCCACTGAGCTGCTCTGATCATTATAGACGTCCTGAAAAAGAAAGTGGAGTTTGGACTGAAGGAGCCGTTACAGAGAAACAGCACAGCAGCAGTTGGAGGAAATGGCTGCTAGAAACCCTCTTGCAGAAGAAGAGCTTTCATGTCCTGTGTGCTGTGACATCTTCAGGGATCCTGTTGTTCTGTCGTGCAGCCACAGTGTGTGTAGAACCTGCCTGCAGAAGTTCTGGGAAACTAAGGGGTCTCGAGAATGTCCAGTTTGTAGAAGCTCCTCTAAAGATTCTCCTCCTATTAATCTTGCACTGAAGAACCTTTGTGAAGCTTTTCTAGAGAGCAGGAGCCAGAGATCTTCAGCAGGGTCTGAGGTGCTCTGCGTTCTGCACAATGAGAAACTGAAATTCTTCTGTCTGGATGATCAGCAGCCTGTGTGTGTGGTGTGTCAGACTTCAAAGAACCACAGAAATCACAAATTCTGTCCAGTAGATGAAGCTGTGACTGAGTTTAAGGTAGGACACGTCTAATATTTTGAAATGTTAAATGTAACAAACTAATAGTCTGAATCAGTTCAGTACCAGATCAGCTTGTTATGTGTGCTAAAGGTAAAGGCAGTCAGTGGGTGTGGTTTCAGGCCAAACAGCACGAGTGAATTATCAGTCAGAAAAATGCTCTGTTGTTAAATTCATTATGACGGTCAATGTAAAATGTAAACTTACAGAAATACAGAATTACTCTCCACTGGACACACATGAAAAAGTCTCTTCTAGTTCTGAAGCAGAGAGTAAAATTGCTGTTATTCTCTATACAACTGTAGTTTGTAGGACAACTATTACATTTAAACAGCTAAACTGATGGTGGAAGGAGGGGGACGGTGGAAGGAGGAAGAGGAAGAGGAAGAGAGACAGGAAGAGGAAGAGAACAGGAAGACGCTATGCTGTAGTAACGCAGACCTCAACGCGAACCTCGGCAGTATTGAGCAAGGCAGCAAGTCAGTAAACTATAAACTACATGGATTATTTTTCTTAGCCAACATAGTTATATAACAACTTTAAAAGCTATAAAATTTATATTAATAAGTTACTCACTACCGGAAGTACACTGGAGGACGGTGAAGAAGATCTGGACAGTCTGCAAGCTTACATCGACGAGTGTTTCGACCGAGTCGTAATGGGAAAACCAACCAAAACCCCGTCCAGCAGCAAAGGAGCTCCATCCACCAAGAGGAGTCGCCCAGAAGATTCACCAGGGGCTTCTTCTCAGTCCAGCGAAATGGCGGACATTTTGGAGTCCATTGATAAGAAGCTGTCCAGTTTCGACGCTCGCCTCTCCATTTTGGAAATTCTTCACAAGGAGGTTCAGGCTCTCCGGGAGTCGGTAGAGTTCAGCCAACAGCAGGTGGAAGCACTGGCTGTGGAGAACGCCGCTCTCAGAGAGTCGGTGAATTCCCTCACCAAGGGAATGACCCGGCTCTCGGAGGAGAATAAAAAAATCAGGGAAGCCGTCACCGAGCTCCAGGCCCGCAGCATGAGGGATAACCTCGTGTTTTCGGGTCTACCGGAGAAATCGGAAGAAAACCCGGAAACGACAGTGAAGGAGTTTTTGCAGACCTACCTGAAGCTCCCGGAGGACACCGTAAAAACCATCAACTTCGATCGTGTCCACCGTACAGGAGCTAAGCGACCCGGGGCACACAGACCCAGACCAATCGTAGCCAAATTCGAACGTTTCAAGCAGAAAGAGCTGGTGAAGAGCCGCGGACGGGAGCTGAGAGGAACGGACTTCAGCGTCAACGATCAGTTTCCTAAAGAGATCCTGGAGCGACGCAAAATCCTGTTCCCTCTCCAGAAAAAACATATCCAAGAAGGTTGACGAGCTCAGGTGGACAAACTCTATATAAACGGACAGCTCTATCGCGACCAGGAAACCACGCAATGGCTATACTGATCAGGTGACCTGTGTACACAAACGCCTTTTTTCTCTTCTTTTTTTTTTTTTACATGTTTGTATATAATAATTAATGCCGGTTCAGTCAGCATAGTGGACTTTATGTTAAGTAATTATTATTATTTTTCTTTTATTTTTATTTTTTTTTTATTTTTTTTTTTTTTCATTCTTTTGTTATATTTGTCACTTTGGAGCACCCTTTCCTTTTCTTTCTGCGCCCAACATGTTTGCTACACAACACACACAATGCTATACAGGACACACAACATGCAATGTACACTCACACACACATCCATACACACACACACATCTTCAGTGAGCACACAACACTTTCTCGATTAATCTCAATATGAGCACACTGAGGTTTGTTTCATGGAATGTGTGTGGAGTTGGTTCAAGGAAGAAGAAGGTGAAAATTATTAACCGGTTAAACGACTTACAGGCTGACATTGTGTTCCTACAGGAGACACATGTGTCCAGAACATCTGCACACACACTCTCCTCTTCACAGTTTCCTCATATGTACTCAGCCTGTTACAACTCTAAACAAAGAGGTGTAGCTATATTAATTAACAAAAGGATAAACTATTAGAAACACGATATCAGACCCCGAAGGCAGATTTATAATACTTAATCTATCTATTCAGAATATAGATTTATGTATTGCCAGTATATATGGACCAAATGTTGATGATCCCTCCTTCTTTCATACCTTCTTCACCTCACTTGCTGATCACTCTGACACCACACTTGTAATAGGAGGGGACTTCAACCTGGTACTTAATGCAGAGATTGACAGGCTTAGTACAGCAGTGAGTCAAAGAAACTGGCGGTCTGCAGACATTCTTAAACAATACATGAAGGATTTTGGTCTTTGCGATGCTTGGCGCTCACATCACCCCACCCTGAGAGATTATAGTTTTTTCTCACAAGTACATCACTCCCACTCCCGCTTGGATTACTTTTTAGTCAGTAGCTCCATGATGACGGAAATCACAGACACTCAGATACATCCTATCACTATTAGTGATCACGCACCTGTATCTATGTCTCTGACACAGAAACGAGTTACACCACCAACTAGGAACTGGAGATTTAATACATCATTACTTAAAGAACAAGATTTCATTAATTATTTTAAACGAGAGTGGGCTATATAGCATTCTATATAGTGTTCTATATATTAGAACAAAATAAATGGAAATATCGCCATGTGTTCTATGGGAAGCAGGAAAGGCAGTAATGCGGGGTAAAATAATTTCTTACTGCGCACATAAGAAAAATAAAGAAAAAACACTTATATTAGAATTGGAACAGAAAATGAAATCTTTAGAAAATACCTATGCTGCATCACCACAAGAAAATATAATTAACAGCCTGAGGAAACTTAAATTGGAATTAAATGAAATGCTTGATAAGAAGACACAATTTATGTTGCAGAGGTTGCGATTGGAAAACTTTGACCATGGAAATAAATCTGGAAAATTCCTGGCCAATCAGTTAAAACTGAATAAAGAAAAAACAGCTATTCACTCTATTAAAGACTCGGTCGGTAATATTACTCATGACCCACAACAAATAAATAACTCCTTTAAAGACTTTTATGAAGCCTTATACTCATCACAGATTAATCCATCTGATGCTGAAATTGAAGAATTTCTTAATGACATAAATCTTCCTAAATTAGATGAGGATCAGATTACAACTCTTGATTCACCGTTTTCATCATCTGAATTCTATAAGGCAATACAGCACCTTCCAAATAATAAAGCCCCAGGCCCAGACGGGTTCCCAGCAGAATTCTATAAAGAATTCTGGCCTGTGTTAGAACCTACTTTTTCAGGATGGTGACTCAAATCAAGAATAACCACACAATCTCTCCAAACATGAACTCGGCCAACATTAGCCTGCTTCTTAAATCAGGCAAAGACCCAACACTTCCATCTAGCTATCGCCCAATCTCTCTTATTAATGTAGACCTTAAAATTATTTGCAAAGTTCTCGCAAGAAGATTAGAAAAAATCACTCCATCTATTATACATTCGGACCAAACAGGTTTTATCAAGGGCCGGCACTCGGCCGATAACACACGCCGACTAATAAATATAATAGACTACTGTTCCATTAACAAATTAGAAAAAAGAGTCGTCTCTTTAGATGCAGAGAAAGCATTCGACAGGGTAAATTGGAAATTTTTGTTAGCAGTTCTACATAAATTTGGATTTGGCCCCTCCTTTATAAACTGGATCGAAACATTATACAGCTCTCCAAATGCACGGGTTAGGACAAATGATCTTATCTCACAAAGCTTCAGTCTGCAGAGGGGAACTAGACAAGGTTGCCCACTCTCTCCCTCAATGTTTATCATCTTCATTGAGCCACTAGCAGCAAAAATCCGACAGAATGTAAATATCAAAGGAATCCAAACAGAAAATACAGACCATAAAATAAGCCTTTATGCGGATGATGTATTACTTTTCCTCGGGAACTCACAAGCCGCTCTTCTAAAGACAATCACACTTATAGATAAGTTCTCATCTGTATCAGATTACTCCATTAATTGGAGTAAATCAACAGTTTTGCCTCTGAATTGTAAATTTCAGAACATCATAACTACATCACTACAGTCGGGCAACATTAGATATCTAGGTATAAATTTTTCTCCCAGGCTGTTAGATGTGGTACGACTGAACCATATTCCTCTACTAACAACAATAGAGGACGATCTCAAACGTTGGAACTCTCTACCTATATCTCTCATGGGGAGAGTTGCCACAATAAAAATGATGATTCTGCCTAAAGTAAATTATCTGTTCTTAATGATCCCTAATAAACCTTCTATTGCTTGGTTTAAGTCGCTAGACTCATATATTTCTAAATTTTTATGGAAAAGTAAAACATCTAGAATAAGTTTGAAGACTTTACAAAAGCTAAAATGCGGCGGTGGTCTAGAACTACCAAATTTTTATCACTATTTTTTAGCTAATAGACTACAGTATGTTTCAAGGTGGATGAAATCAAACCGCTCAGACAGTCCATGGCTGGATCTGGAACAAACACTCTGTGGGAAATTGAAAATATCTGACTTACCTTTCATTAGCTCCAGCATTAAACATTACAACTGCTTTAAAAGCCTTACAATAAGCACCACCCTGATAGCCTGGTGGGAATTCTTAAAGATGGCTAAGTCTTCACTAATCCCTTGTAAATTGACACCCATTTGGAACAATCCCGATATATGTCGGAAAAAGACAGTACTGAATTTTTCAGAATGGCAAGAAAAAGGAATAAATAATTTAGAACATGTTATTCATGATGGGACCTTTATTTCATTTGAAGATCTTATTTTAAAATATGAAATTAGCAGTAGCAAATTTCTGGAATATCACCAATTGAGGTCCATCATACAGGCAAGATTTAATCTAAATAATCTAAATCTAGAAATCCCTGTGTGGATAACAGACTTTCTAAACCTCTATACCCCTAAACTGTTATCAAAAATATACAAGTTATTATTAAAAATTAATGATTCAATATCCCTTCCAATTACAAAATGGGAGAGAGATCTTTCCATCATCCCGGATGAAAATTTCTGGACACAGATATGTCTAAACACTTTTAAAATGACTAAAAATCCAAATTTACAACTTATACAATACAAAACTCTCCATAGAATACATTATACAGGGCACAGAATGTTCCAAATGGGCCTCAGAGAAACAAATATATGCACTAACTGCACAGGTAATTATACTGAAAATTATATGCATGCTATATGGTCTTGCATGCCTGTTCAGAGATTTTGGCAGACAATATGTGAAGACTTATCCACATGGTTCCATTGTGATGTCCAAGTCTCACCTCATTCAAGTGAATTAAACATAGAAACGAATATATCACATATAGTTCTTACTGCCTTATGCATCGCCAAGAAAACTATCCTCATGAAGTGGAAATCAAAAAATTATTTATGTATCACTCACTACAGAAACCTACTTCTAGACCACATTAGTCTGGAAAGAATGTCTGCTACCACTAAAAATCAATTGACTACATTTGAATCCCTCTGGTCCCCACTGATCAGCTCCATCACGTGATGGGGGTAACCGGCTGTAGTCTTGTCTTGTGGTGTACCCAGCAGGTGGCTGGGGGTGGGCAGGGGGTCCTCTCACACCCCAGTTTGGTGCACCCTGCCTGGTGGGGGGACTGGCCGGTCGTTCGGGGCCGGAGTGGCAGCCTCCCCCTGCCGGGGGTCAGCCGGTCTCGGCCGCCTGGGGCCTCGGGGGCCGCATGCTCGGCTCATGCTGGGGATGTTGGCCTGCCGGGGGGGTGGGCTGCTCATTGCCTCTGGCTCTCCGGTCACTTGCCCTTTGTCTGTGGGCACTCTGTCTGGGGCCTCCATTCTTCGTCCTCTGGGGCTTGCACGCGGTGGCCGTCGGAGCGTGTGGCCTCAGGTCTCCTGAGTTCCTAATGAGCTGTGGATGGTCCGGGTCCCCCGGGTCCTTCCCTATCTGTCTCTGGACCACGGGAGCATGGTTGTGGCTTCTTGCCCTCATTGCTGAGCACGCTCCATGACACGTGACACGTGGACGCGTATACACACATATACACATTGCTGCAAACAGTAGAATTGTGTGTGGTGGGTGGGTGTATATTTATATATGCATATGTATAGATATGTAAACATGTGTATGTATGTAGCAGCAAATAGTAGAATTATGTCTGGGTGTATATATGTATATGTATATGTATAGATATGTGAATATGTATATGTATGTATATCTGTATAATTGTTTTTTTTCCCTTCTCTTTTTTTTTATATTACTTACTTACTTATTTATTTATTTATTTTTATTTAGTTATCTGTTTATTTACTTATTTTATTTGTTTTTTCTCATTCTTTCTTTTTTGTTTCTTTTATTTTTTTATTTTAATTTTTTTTTCTATTTCTTTATTTACTTATTTAATTATCATTATTATGATTTATTATTATTATTATTATCTTTTTTTTTTTCCCTCCCTTCTTCTCTTTCTTTCCTGTCCTCTTTTTTTAATGCCTGTCAGGCCTGGCCAAACAAATAAAATACAAACTTTAACAAGAATAGGCTTTAGTAACCTATAGAACTTTTCTTGTGAGAACAAATATGTTTGGTACCATTCCGATTGCAAAAATTGCCAGACATGACAGGTTTAAAAAAAAAAAAAAACAGCTAAACTGATCACTCATCACTCATTTAGACGTCACTCATCTGAACTGTTGTCTGATTCCAGGATAAACTCAAGTCTGCTTTGGAGCCTCTACATGAGAATCTGAGAGTCTTAGAGGAAGTTAAACGAGACTATGACCAAACAGCCGCCCACATTAAGGTGAAACATCATCTTGAACTTTTAAACATATTGCTGAGGTCATGTTTCTGATGAGGGTCCACTTCTCCTGTAGGTGGTAAACGCTTGTAGATCATCTGTTAGAGTTTGTGTTTCCTAATCGTCTCTCATTCCAGACGCAGGCCCAGCACACAGAGAGGCAGATAAAGGAGGAGTTTGAGAAGCTTCACCAGTTTCTAAGAGATGAAGAAGCAGCAAGGATAGCTGCACTGAAGGAGGAAGAGGAGCAGAAGAGTCAGATGATGAGGAGGAAGATTGAAGAGATGAATGGAGAAATCTCAGCTCTTTCAGACACAATCGGGAACATAGAGAAGGAGATGGAGGCTGAGGACGTTCCGTTCTTACAGGTAAGAAACACTTATTTGTTACGTGATAGTTCAAAGAATGGATCAGATCAAAGAGTTTTAGTGTAAAGGAGGAAGATTATGAAGATCCCCCCACCCCCCACTCTGCCGTTGTATAATATTGAATTTTTGCTTATTTTTTATCTCCCTCTTAGAACTTTGAGGTCACATTGAACCAGTAAGTAATAGTTATTCTACCATTTTGGTCAGATTTTTTAAATGAAATGGTCAAATCTGTATTTTTGGAAAAATGAAAGTATTTCAATAACATTATAGTAGCTATGGTTATTATTATTTAAATGACAAAAGCAATAGGGATATAAATGTATTATATATTTATGATACTTTCTTATATTTTCAGAGCTCAGATCACACCAAAGGATCCAGAGAAGATATCAGGAGTTCTGATCAATGTTGCTAAACACCTTTCCAACCTAAAGTTCAGAGTGTGGGAGAACATGCAGGAGGTTCTCCAGTACAGTAAGTTCTGTTTCTCTTTGAGCTGATCTACCAGATAGTTTGCTTCCAGACATAGAGAATGTTGTACCTTTATTAAGAATGGGTCACAGAGTAAGAGTAAGTAATAAGTGCATATATGACATATTTTTTATCTCCTTCTTAGAACATAAGTCATGTCCAGGTCTGTGTGCATGTAAAAAGTTTTCATTTAGTATGTGTTCTGACTGCATTAGAGGTGTGACTAGATCCAGGCCATTGGATATAGTCCTGAACAATTGTTTTTTTTTTTTTTTCCCAGGCTTGAGATGGGTTTACAATTAATTGGCCTACTTAACAAAGTTACTAGAGAGACAGATGGTTAAAACAGAGCTGTAGATGGTTATGCAAAGGTTTAACATGCCAGCTATGTCAAACATTGGCTGTTTGACCCTAGTCAAATAACCACAAGCTTATTTTACCAACTACCAATGAACAGCAAATATAATGACATAGCCTATCGCAAACAGAAGTCCCTATAGAGGCTGTGTTAACATACTTTCACTTCAACAAACTGCAAACATTTGTATTGAACTCTTGTATCATTTTCAGAACTTGAATTGAACATAATGCCCCACAGCTTGACTTTATAAATGATCAAGCTTTAACCCACTAGAACTAAACCACAAACTTAGCGTTTCATTGTGTTTCATTGTGTTCTCTCTCCTCAGCCCCTGTTACTCTGGACCCCAACACTGCACATCCACACCTCCACCTGTCTGATGATCTATCTGCTGTAGAATTTAGAAAGCAGGGACTATCACTCCCTGATAATCCAGAGAGATTTGATAAGTACGTGTGTGTTCTGGGTTCTGAGAGTTTTGACTCAGGCACTCACTGCTGGGATGTTGAGGTTGGAGACAGTGAAAACTGGGAACTAGGTGTGATCACAGAGTCTAGAACAAGAAAAGGACACTCTTTCAGGGATTCAGTTTGGAGTCTGGAGTACAGTCAAAGCAGTGGTACATTTTTCATATGTGGCCCAAGCGAGCCAGATCACTGTGCTTCATCTAAAGAGAAGCTGCAGAGGGTCAGAGTGGAGCTGGACTGGGACAGGGGGAAAGTGACCTTCACTGACCTTACAAACTGTACACAATTGCACACAATTACAGACACATTCACTAAGAGGGTTTTACCATTTTTCTGTAACTGGGATATCTGTCCTCTGAGGATCTTACCAGTAAAGACATCAATAATGGTGGAACAGCACAGTGCAGGTTAAAGTCAGAGTAAAATGTATTTTTTCTATAGTAACATGACACACATATATATATATATATATATATATATACACACACACACACATTATATACACATAACAAAACAAAAAAAAACCTTACATATGTCTAACATCACATAGTGTATTATTTATGTATGTATTTAAGACAACAAATATAACAATAATTTAAAATTGTATCCGCATTTAATGGCTTGATAGCAGAAGGAATAAAAGACTTGGAATAGCGATTTGTTCTACTGAAGGGTGTAATATAACGCATTACAGTAAATTCGCTGGACAAAATGTGATCAGATTGAGTGATAATTCCTTTTGCTTTCTGGGCCACTTGTTTCTCCCACAGGGAGACCAGATATCTTTGTCGGACTCCAATTATCTTTGCACACCCTTTAGGCTATTCTTGTCCCTCACCGACAGCCCATTAAACCAACAAATAAATGAGAAAGTTAAAACAACTTCAATAAATAACTGGTAGAAACTGCACAACACTGTATGACAAACATGAAAAGAATTCAGCTCATGCAGTAAGTGGGCACTTTGTTGATCGTTCTTAACAACCAGCTCTGTATTCGCATTAAATTTAAGCTGGGAGTCGAATACTGTCCCTAAGTACTTATATAACCATTCCACAAAGCTACTCAGTTTTCCAGTATGTCTGAAAAATGTTAAAACCTACAGTATCAAATGCAGCACTAAGATCAAGAAACTCTAGCATAGATATTTTGCCAGCATCTGTGTTCACACAAATCTCATTTAAGACTGTTAAGGACAGCTTCTGTGCCAAGATGATGTATACTGTGCTGTAGGCAGTTTATACAACCTGTGAATTGTTTACTTATTTAGAAATTATGTATTTTTATCTTCTTCTTAATTATCTTCCTTTCTATCTCAGAGCAGTAACACTGTTAGTTAATTCTCTTGAGTAATCTAACTAACTATTACCTCATATTTCCCTTTTTTAATCATGTTTTCTCTCTCTGACAACTAGGAGTGTTTAGTTATGCTGTCATGATTGGCCCCTCCCACTCATCCATGTGCTTGTGTTTTGGTTTTGGTCTGGCTTTTGTTTCGATTCCTTCCCGATCCTGCCCCCTTATTTACAGACCCTGCCCTTGATTGTTTTCACCTGTTACCCTTTTGTTAAACACCTGTATCTTGTTACCTGTCCCTGTATTTAAGATTGTGTTTTCTCTAAGCTCTTGCTGGTCTTTGTTTGAAGTGTATAGATTGTATTGTTTTAATCGCTTGGTATTTGTTATTTTGACCTCTGTTGTTAGTTGATCCTGTGTACCTTTACGTTATGTCTGTCCCTCCTTTTCTCCGTGTTGGCTCTGTGACCCTGGACTGTCTTGACCGTGACTCTGGATTTGCCCCTAATAAATCTCGCTTCTCTCAGCATCCGTCCACTCCCACACGTTACATATGCACATTAAATGATTTAGTAAACAAATGCAGTAGAACATATGTATATATACCATTTCCAAAAAAGTTGGGACGCTGTACTAAGTGTAAATGAAAGTACAATGCAATGATATGTAAATAATGTAAACAATATTTTTAAGGAAAATACTCCAAAGACAACATATACAATTTTGAAACTGAGAAATTTTATTGTTTTTTGAAAATGATATGCCCATTTTGAATTTAATGTCAACAACATCTTGCAAAAAAGCTGGGACAGGGATATGTTTACCACTGTGTTTCATCACTTCTTTTAACACCACTCTGTAAGTGTTTGGGAACTGAGGAGACTCTGCTGTAGTTTTGAAATTGAAATGTTTTCTCATTCTTGTTTGATACAGGAGCACAACAATCAGCTGCTCAACAGTTCAGAGTCTCCTTTGTCATATTTTTCATTAAACAATGTGGTAAAAGTTATCAGTGGTGACAGGTCTGGACTGCAGACAGGCCAGTTTAGTGCCCAGACTCTTTTAATACGGGGCAATGCTGCAGTAATACATGTAGAATGGGGTTTGACATCGTCTTCCTGAAATAATCAATACCTTCCCTGAAAAAGACGTTGTCTGGATGGCAGCATATGTTGCCAAAACATGTATATATCATTCAGCATTAATGCTGCCTTCAAAGATGTGCACTTCACCCATTCCATGTGCACTAATGCCCCATATACCTTCATGAATACTGGCTTTGGACCTGTGAACTGAAAACAAGCTGAGTGGTCTTTAGCCCGGAGGACACAGTGTCCATGATTTCCAAAAACAATTTTAAATGTTGATTCGTCAGACCACAGGACACTTTTTCACTTCGCCTTTGTCCATTTTAAATGAGCTTGGGGCATGTTACTGATTTGTTGCTAATTAACCATTTTTTTAGCATCACACAACTTTACCAGCCTTTTATTGCCACGTCCCAACTTTATTGGAACTTGTTGTTGGCATTAAATTTCAACATTTGATATGTTGTCTTTGTGCTATTTCCAATGAAACATAGGATTTTAATGATTTGCACATCATTGCATTTTGTTGTTATTTCCTTTTTGCACAATGAACACACCCAATTTCCAAGTGAGCAAAAATATTAGGACATGGGCCTGACTAGTGTTCCTTGCTGCACATTTGTACTTGATTGTTTAAACAATGAATGGATGGATTCATGTCAGGAAATAAAAGCTGAAATTCTGATCTATTGTCTTATATTCATCTTTTGATCTCACCCAAATTCCTTCAGCAAAAATGAAAGAACCATTCCAGTGTTTTCAGTGGAGACTGTAACACTGCTTGTACTGTGAGTTTCATGATGTTAATATAATATCAACAACAGCTATCAATTCTGATTCACCAGGATGAAGAGAACAAACTGCTGCCATCTAGTGTAGAAAACAGTTAGAGTAGAGCATCTGACTGACTCCTCCTTTTCCAAGGAGGTGACTCTCATCCTGTCTCTCTGATCTTCATTCTGCTTTCACTTCACTCAGAGACGCCAATGAGGAGCTTTTAAACAGTGACTGTATGTGTTTGTTTCTTGCTATGTGATTCTGAAAGGAGCTAAAACTCACTCAATGGGTTGAAGGGCTGGAGGGTTGGAAGAAATGGCTGCTAGAAACTTTCAGAAGAAGAGCTTTCATGTTCTGTGTGCTCTGACATCTTCAGGGATCCTGTTGTTCTGTCGTGCAGCCACAGTGTGTGTAAAACCTGCCTGCAGAAGTTCTGGGAAACTAAGGAGTCTCAAGAATGTCCAATCTGTAGAAGAAGATCCTCTAAAGATGATCCTCCTGTTAGCCTTACTCTGAAGAACCTTTGTGAGGCTCTTCTAGAGAGCAGGAGTCAGAGTTTGAGTTTCTCACTGCAGAGCACCTCAGTCTTCTCATTTGACTTTACAATCAACGACGCTTCCTTTACAGATAAGAAAATACTACAGTCTTACAACGGATGGTAGGGTTCTTTAGTCAAGACTAGGGTTCTATATATCCACACTCAAAGAACCGTTTGCTTGATTAAATAGTTCCCTGTATGGTGAAATTCTTCAGAGTGATGGAGAACATGTTGTACATGGTTCTATACAGCACCAAAAAAGGTTCTGCTATTGTTATGATGTCAAGCTTGTAACAGTAGAATAATTCTTTTTGGGTCTTATGCAAACACATTTTTAGGTTCTATACAGAACCATATACAAAACATTTCCCATCAGTCTGAAGAACCATTTTACCAGGCCAAGAGCCATTTAAGTATGCAAGTAGTTCCATATAGAACTTTTTGTTCTAAATAGAACCACTAAAGGGCCCATAGCCTCTTAAGCTCCTTGGAACCACCGGTGGTTCCAAAACACACTTCGTCATGTTCTTCATAGCTTTCATATTTCATAAGCTCCATTCAGAAGCTGGGCGTCGTGTGAGGCTGTAGCTCTTCTCTCCAGTCTAATAGACGGTGATGTCATTTTAAACCCTTATAATAAAAGAAGCTGAACTTTGTTTTTCTACTGAAAGTCGACCCGTTTTTCCCCAAATCTGGGCTCTAAACTATAAAGAGACGGCGTCTCTTCAGTGATCTGCTCTGTAAACATTACTTTTGCAAAATAACACCAAGAGTGTCAGAGATTTTTGGCTTTCAGTAGTAAATTGTAAGCATAGAGCGATATGTGTAGATCATAAAACACATGTTCTGTTCATTTGAGGGGAACTTATAAATAAATAAATGAATAAATAAATAAATAAATAGCTTTTATTTCATGCAGTTACTAAATAACGTGCCTTAAGATTTCGTCATGTAAATTCAGATGGACAAACCAAAATATACCGTTGAGAATAAGAGGTTAAAGAATAATCTTTTTCAAGTGTGAGTAAAACACACTGTATTAATGCTGAATTAAAGTTTTATCCCCTGTTAATCACAGAGGCCGTTCAAAGACCACATGGAAGAATATTAAACTGAAAAAAAAGAGTCAAATATGGGGAGTATTGGGACGCAGCCCAGTTCTACGCACTTGCTATGCGTTCTACTTCGAAGACTATTTCTGTTATTGGAGCGCAGCCTTGGAGAAAACCGGGTGCGCTGTAATGACGGTTATTACGACACTGATGGCGCTGCGCGTATGTGTCCGGAAATAAGCGGGGAGCCGCTCTCCAGTCCAGTTCAGCTCGCTGCGGACGGCCGAGCGGACGGACGGACTGACGGGCTGATGCTCCGCGGTGTGTCCGGCACTGACGGGGCTTGGGCGGCTAACGGGAGTGCAGCGGTATGGGCCTGTTCGCGCGGGTCCGGAAGGAGTGGTTCATCGTGGGGATCGTGTTGGTGATCAGCGCCGCCAAGATCGGCCCGTCCGTCGGGGTGAAGGGAGGTGAGCGGAGGAGGAGAGGAGAGGAGGAGAGAGACGGGCTTATCCTCCGCTCTGTCAGCCGAATCTACCGCTTAACGTTCTCACGTCTCTCGGTTTCAGCCCCGTGGTCTTACCCGGAGAGCCGGTCTCAGTGAGGCTCCCTCTTCCTCTTCGCCTGCAGGCTGTGGAAACACCACGAAGCAGCTTTTAAAACTTGGCCGGGCTGCTTGGAGAAGCGCATGTGTGGCGGGCATGAGCAGTTTGTGCGTTTAAAAGTGATCAGAGTGGCTTTCTTGGCGTCCACCTTGGTGACACGTCGCACTAAGCCAGACCCGGATCTGTGTTGCTATCAGGCTGGAGCGGCTTGGCTTGTGTGGCAACTTCTCTGCTTGACAGACTGTGAATGTGTGTGTTTAGCCCTTTGTGGGGACCGAATGTCTCCAAGATGAGGAAAACTGACGTTATGGGGACATTTGGCTGGCAAAAATGGTCCTTTACCAAAAACCGCAGGTTTTATATGAAAAATAAGAGGTTAAAGCTGATATTTTGTTGAGGTTAAGGTTGGGGTTGGGTCAGATGTCTGTGGTAAAGGTTAAGGTTAGGGTTGGGTTAGATGTCTGTGGTAAAGGTTAAGGTTAGGGTTGGGTCAGATGTCTGTGGTAAAGGCTATGGTTGTGTTAGGTAGAGCACAACAGCATTCACATCCTACAGAAACGCGTTGAAAATAGTCCAAAAAGACAGTAATACAAACCTGTGCTGTGCTGTGTGTGAAGTCTCTTTTGTCAAAGGTGCTGTGTCCTCATGTGAATGTGTGTGTATTTAGTACTTTGTGGGGACCTGATGTCTCCAGTATGAGGGGAAACTGACATTATGGGGACGTTGGGCTGCTCAGCAGATGCAGGTTTTATTAAGAAGTAAGAGATTAAAGCTGATCTTTTCCTGAAGTTAAGGTTAGGGGTGGGTTAGATGTCTGTGGTAAAGGCTAGGGTTGGGTCGGGTCAGGTAGATCACAGCAGCATTTACGTCATGCCGAAATGTCCTGAAAATGCAGGGATACAAAGCCGTGCTGTGTGAAGTGTCTTTAGTCAAAGATGCTGTATATTCAGAGTCAGAGAGATTTGCATTTACCTGCGTTATGACTCTTTGCTTTATGCTTGTCTTGTGACAGCGTTGTATTAAGTGTACAACCTGGATGAAACACTTTTGCGAGAGGAACAGTGACTCCAGGAGTCTGTGCTTGGGTTATGTGCAGATCGGTCCCCGTTAAAGCGCTGCATTGTCAGGCTATAAGGTGATGGGAAGCGTGATATCGGACTTTAAAAGTATAGCATGTATGTGCAAAGTGTCATTGTGATCAGGCTGAGTTACAGCTGCACAACATGTTTATAGTGTTACTACTACGCCTGAACGATTCAGGGGGAAATATCGAAGCCTAATTGGGATTTTTCTTGTTGATTACTTTCTGAAAATGAAGGTCCAGGCCTGTCATTCATTTTGGCTGTGATAATCAGAACATGCATTTTTCTGCTAGTTTGCCAGGAAGCTGCAGGGGTGTTGTAATGTAGGTTACACTGGCTTGTGTGGCATGTTTGGTAGCTTCCGATTGCAACTCATCTACAGGCAGTTTATAAGCTGTATTGTAAGTTTTCCCCCTTGAAATGAAGCAGTGGTCTGTGTACAGTGTAGGGTGTAATTGAATGGCAGGTCTTAGAATTTGAAAACCACACTTTTCCAAATTTCGGTTTCGATGTGAAGTGATCAGTCTTTCAGATTAAAATCCTGCATATTGGAATTTCAACACTTTAAAACTATTCAAGGAAACCATTAAATGTGGCTTGGGTCAGGATTAGTCTGACTGACTGTTCTGTGAATTATGGAATCCATCCAAACACCTACAGAAACTCATCTGGGGTGTCTGAGATTGGTCAAGATGAACTTGAGAGAGTTGACCGTTATAATAGTGCAGCTGGCGTAGGGGAGTTATAGTCCCGCCTCTTTAAAATCAGATTGTGTGTTTGTTTGTTTGTTTTTATTTATTAATGCTTCCTGCTTGCATCTTTAGACAAATAGAGCTGTCTTGAAATATTTCTAGTTCAACCAGCCTGACTTGCTGCCTGCTGTGTTATGACTGCCTCACCTGCTCTCCCTCAGGTCCTCTTCGGCCAGAGATCACTATCACCTATGTAGCTGTATCAACCATCTTCTTTAACAGCGGCCTGTCTCTGAAGACGGAGGTGGGTTTTTATGACACATACCAATAACAATAAAAAATGACTTAACTGAATATTATCCAACTAGCACAGCCTTTCAAAGATTCCAAAATTGGAATTCCGTTATTCCAATATTGCAACAAATATTCCATTATTGGAATAAAGGATGCCGTTAAAAACACAGTGTGGCCTGTTTTCTAAAGTTGGGTAATTAAGGTCAGTCACTTAATTGTGTTGACAGCATGACATGTTTCAGGATATATTAGTGATTGACTCTTCATTCTTTCTCTTTCTGTTTCTCTCTTAATCCCTCCCATTTAGGAGTTGGCGAGTGCGTTAATGCATGTGAAGTTACATTTGTTTGTTCAGACGTTTACTCTGGTGTTTTTCCCTGTGGCCATCTGGCTGCTTCTCAAAGTTCTGGCACTCACTGCTATTAATGAATGGCTTCTCAAAGGGTGAGTACAGCACACAGACACTGTCTCGTCCATGTAGTCAGTCCCTCTAACTCCAAGACTCATCCTCACTACAGCACTCACACTTTTCAGGTTACACTTTTCTTTCTCTCTCTACCTGTGTGCGGCTAAGCTGAGGCTGAATAGAGCCTCTGTCTCCAGTTGGTTGCTATGTATTACATGGGTTCCCTGAACTGGTGCTACATTATACTGCTGTATGAGCTCATTCATGTACCTGCATATTGACACACAAACCTCCCTCAGAGCTGCCCTGTTTGCACTGGGAGCAAACGACTGCTGGAATGACACTTTCCGAGGCGGTTGGTGTTAAAGGCACTGGAGTGTAGCCGTTCAGAGTCCAGCAGTAAGACTCTTGATAACTGGCTGTCATATGTATATATGTATATATGTATATATATATGTATTTATGTATATATATGTTCAGAGTGTGTGAATACACAGTGTAAACGCTTATGACCACACACATCAGGTGAATTCAGCATTTATGGGACTTTAAAGATATTTAAATGACTTCTTCTTGATCAAAACATGCATGGGCTTTAAAAGATTACAAAGTATTTTATTGGAATAAAGGAAGCCTTTAAATAGACACAAACACATTGTCAAAAAGAAATTATATATAAATGTCTTGTCATCCCGTCCTGGCCCTGATCTGACTGTCTTGGGCCAGTAGCACTAAAGGACAATCGGTCACGTTAGAGCGTCAGAGCGCTCATCGGCCCATTTCTGCTTCAGCCGTTATGTTGCTTGGTAACCATAACCCAATGAACTAAATTTCAAGAATGAAGACTTATTTATTATGATACTAGTATATTAAAATAAATGATATTTTATTGATCATTGGTGTTTTTATTTTGTTGCCATTTTTAAATAACAATAAGCCACCCAAGACGTTGTGATACAGTTAATATATGTACAGATACGGGCTGTTGTTAGGCAAAACACAAACAAGCTTAGGGCTTTTATGTTTTGTTTTTGAACCTAAGCCTGAATATTAAAGTATTTTTGTTTTTATATTTATTTGCATTATATATATTTTATGTAGTTGTATACAATATTATAAGTGACTCATTTTATATTAGTCATATATACACTTTCGTTATTTACACAGATGGGGGGACAAGTTTGAAGTTGAGGTGACGTTAAATTATTGCAGGAAATTGTTCTATGAACTGAACATAGAATATAGTGAAAGCAGAACAACTGACCTGCATTGTGGTGTTGGAGCTAAACCCCAATGACTTTCATTCATTGTTTTCAGTGTAAGCATTTTTGTTTGTCTTTTAACAGGAAAGAATGAATGCAGCCTGGTGATGCATGGAGTCCAGGCTGACAGAGTTCACAGATGGACAGCTTGACTGAAATCTTTTCAGACTCATTGGATGCTTACATAAGTTAAAAACAAGTATAGGTGCTGTACATAGGCTCCCAGTCAAAACGTGATTAAATTAGCTGTGGTGGCAGTTATCGTACAGTTGTTGCTGCAGACAGCGCCACAGTACAGCTGCGTGTTAAATCAAGTGCCAACATGGGGTGTTGCCAGTGCAGACAGACCCTGTGGACCTACTATTTGAGTGACAGCTTCCGGTACCAGTCTCAGTGGTGTGGTAGCTGGTGCAGGATGGAATGGTGACAAATTTATCGAAGCTATGAAATAAATATGTAATTCCTACAGTCAGAAACATTGCCCATCACAGAGATATTTAGAGTAGTCCTACCTCACAACACTCCTGAGTGGCTCAGACATACATTAATTAGCTTTTAACCAGGTAGTTATAGTAACTGATATGATATGATGATTGTGACTCAACATTTTTCTGCATGTAGTTACAGCATAATGTGTGTCTGTGTGTTTGCAGGTTGCAGACGGTGGGCTGTATGCCCCCTCCGGTCTCCTCTGCAGTCATCCTCACTAAAGCTGTAGGAGGAAATGAGGTCAGAGAGAAACCAGTCTGGGCTACTTTAATAACTTTGCTTTACTGGACTGTCTGTCAGTGAGCAGTTATTCAGCTAGTTCAGTCTTATTCACACAGGATTAGTTTAGCTCGGGGAGGTGGGGAAATGGAATTATTACCAGAGTTTCTCAGTGATTTAATCCCAGTTGACTCTGGCAATATGTAAGCTTTGTGGACTGCATACTCACACATCTGTAAAGATTTCAGCAGCTTTTACCTACTAGATTATATTAATCCCATGCTATAAATCGAGCTGTGGAAATAACTCCAGGTTAATCCAGAGTGAATTGTCATGTTGTTAAATTCCGTCATATCTTGTTTTTGCATTATTTCATGTGCACCAAGGCACCGTGTGGGCCAAATCGAGCTGATATGTATTGTCCTATCTCAGGTGTGTGACATTAAACATCTAAACATGTACAATTACAGAAATATTTTTGATAGATTTATAGAGTTTATATTACAGTGTAGTGACTATGTGTGTGACTTAAGAAAGCTATCTAGATGGTCAGGCTAAACAGCTTTATGGTTAAGTTAAAAGTTTGGACAAGTTTTACTTGTGAGCAGCCAAACTTTCTGTTTTTGGAA